>NC_133527.1:198811955-199114705 GCF_048544455.1 Silene latifolia
ACTTGTATAAATAATATAGGAGTACAAAAAATGAGTAGGCCGGATATTTGTGGATTAAGATATTTCTTCTTAATTCTGGCTTTATTAGTAGCTAATATAAATAATTCTAATGCTATACTGCTTCCCTTGGGAAATCAAATCCCGGCTATTTTTAGTTTCGGGGATTCGAATTCGGATACAGGTTCATGCTCTGCTGCATTTGCCCGTTTTCCATACCCGAATGGGATAACCTTTTTTGGAAATTCCTCTAAGAGGGTTTGCGATGGTCGGCTAATCATCGATTTTATTGGTATGTTTGACGGTATTTTCATTTCTACGTTATTTAGTACGGAGTACTCCGTAAAAGTCTATATGTATTTATTATCGACAGGCGGAGAATTTTCATGTGAATGTATATATGCAGCTGAGAAGTTAAGTTTGCCATATTTAAGTGCATATCTGGATGCGGTGGAGGCCAATTTCAAACATGGAGCAAATTTTGCTGTCAGTGGGACGACAATCATGCCGGTCAACGACGAGCTGTATGGCTACGGGGTTACTCCTCTTTCTCTTAATATACAGCTCTTGCAGTTTCAACAATTCAAACAACGAGTTACGGAGCTTTATAACCGAGGTTAGTTTCAATTGCTAGACAATAGTCCTATGTCAACTTTGATAAATGTTGCATTTGATTTTGACAGTTGATTTTCAGATGAAATCTTAATACTTTTAAATCGCCTCCCAAAACCCGAAGACTTCTCAAGGGCACTCTATACATTTGACATAGGTCAAAATGACCTTAATGTGGCAGGAGATCAAGCTTATAAATCTCTACCTGATTTAATCGATCGTTTTTCTCTATCTATAGAGGTAACTTTCCTTATGCTTAAAATAGGATCGTTTATTGTAAATTTTGTTTCGGGTAGTTTGAAAATAGTTAAATAATTTTTTTTTTTTTTTTTTTTTTTTTTTTGCAACACAAAGGTAAACAGTATATACTCGAACTTATGCTTAAAATAAGATTGTTTATCAAGTTTTTTGCTAATATCTTCTAAGCATTCTGTTTCAATGTTATTTTATATTTATGTTGTTTGACCCATTTTAAATTTAGACTGATACTTCCGACTTAAACAAGAATTTGTGAACATTTTTCTGTCAGCAACTTCACGAACTAGGAGCAAGAAATTTCTTGATATTCAACACAGGGCCTCTAGGTTGCTTGCCACATTCACTGGAAATGTATCCTTCCAAAGCTAAAGACGAAATCGGTTGTCTAAAATCCCTCAATAAAATGGCTCAAGTATTCAACCAGCTTCTTAAGGCTAAAATATCTCTGCTCCGAACCAAACTTGAAGATTCATCTCTTGTGTACGCGGATATATACTCGGCAAAATACTCTCTTATACGAGATGCAAAACTATATGCAGGGCCGTCCCTGACATTTCGGGGCCCTGTGCGAGATTCATAAAATAGGCCCCTTATTAGCGGTATTTTATATTTATACAAAAAAATAATATAATTTTAAGAAAGTAGTTGATTTTTTTCTTACAAAAAATAAAGACATTTTATTCTAATTGTATGGAAAGAAAAAAAGAAAAAAAGAAAAGAAAAGAAAAGACTTCTCCATACGGTATAAATAAATGTTTGCATCTTAAGTAGCATTCACATATTCATTTCTTAGTGGTAAGAATCGACCATGTATATTGGTAGTTGACGCAGGTTCGAATCTTGGTAAACCCTATTTTACACTAATTACAAAAGTAATGAAAATTAATTTTAAAAATGCAGCTACTAAGGATCGAACGCGGGATGCCTAGTATCATTGATCACTTGCTTACCAACTGAGCTACAAGCATTATACTGATGTTCAAACACGTTAACATTATATATAGTGTTTAGTTACAGTTGCACAAATAATGGGGCCCCAAAAAATCGGGGGCCCTGTTCCGCCGCACGGGTTGAACACCCTTTGGGCCGGCCCTGACTATATGGTAATAATAATCTTCTTACTATTTTACGTAATATTCTAACCTCAGAACTAATGCATAATACTTTTGTCTAGTGAGGATTAATTACTCTGTTGTTAACAGGTTTTGTTCACCCTTTTGGGTATTGCTGCAAGGAATGCTTGAAGAATAACAATCCTTTCTGGAACAGAACTGTAGCTGACCAAAATGCTTTTACCCCAACTTGTGATGATCCATCTAAATACATTAGTTGGGATAGTGCACATTATACTGAGGCTGCTAATCATTGGATTGCTAACAAAATTTTCGACAGCTCTCTTTACGACTCCAACCCGTCACTATAGGCTGCATGTTAGTCATATGCTTTGGAGGTAGACTAACTGCAAATCTTACAAGGAACTCTGTTAAACTGTGTTTCGGAAACTCTTGCTAATTCAGTTTAAGGTTGATAAGCAAGTTTAGCTAACGCTCCGAGTCTAGAGATGTGTGCTATAATAATGTATTATCAGCAATTATTGTGTAAAATCGTTGTACATTGTAAATATACCTCTTTTATTTGATAGTAATTAAGGCGAGTATTTAACCAATCAAAGGGTCGTTGTATGTTGTAAGACGATTTTGCTCTATAATTGGTGATGTACCTATCATGATTATGAGGTCTATAAGCTATCATAAGATGGTTATCAATATCATTCCTCCGTCTTAACCATTTATTTCCATGTGATTAAACACAAATTCGTAATTAAAATCATCCTAAAGTAAATAAGTATACTTACGAGTTACAAGTTACAACTGATTTAAATAACGCAAAAATAAAAGAAGGTTCGTTGATCTTTTTTGGGTGTTAAATGAGGCACAATGCACATACAATAAGATATGGGGAAGGGAATTTTAAACCCGTGACCTTTTGTCACAATATCTCCCTTACTCTTGTATCCACTTCATCTTTTTACTCATCATCAAATATCATCCAAACCTCTCCAAGTCACACCAATGCATGAATATAATCATATCAAAACAAAACCTATGATGCCCCATTTTACTGTAATCTTTCTATTTAGACTTTTTGCAATATCTAAGACGACACTTTGACCGTTTCACCCGTTTTTCCAAAAAAACTGTTTAATTATTTGTGAGAATATTTTGGTATCATACTATTAACTTTTTTTATAGCTTTTATTCAGTATATTTAAGGTTCAAATTTTGCCTTAAAAAATCAACCGTTAATATCATAACGAAATTGAGAGAATATCTCCTCCCTTTGAAAACCAGTTAGTCAATCTTAAGACGAAGGTATCCGTTTTAACAATAAAACGTACTCCCTCCGTCCCAGTCAATTGTTGTCCTTTGGTTTTGGCACAAGGACCAAGGAAAGAGGAAGGGGACAATTACCAAATGACAAGTGGAAGAAATCGAGGGTGAATAATCAAATTGTTCATCAAGTTCATTCTTAAAATAGAAAGGACAACAACTCACTGAGACACCCCAATATGAAAAAGGACAACAAATGACCGGAACATAGGGTGTATATTTTACTCCATACCTCTCATTTTCCTCGTGGTGCTTGCCAATTCTAGATATTTATTTTTAAATGACTGGTCTTAAATGATGAATCGTTTAGTACGGAGTAATAGAATACAAAACAATGGTCCTAACTCCTAACCGATAAATCACAAATTCTATTGATGCGTCACAATTAGTAATCAAAACACAAATTGATAGGGTGTGGGGTCAATTTTAATTTAGATGTTATATTTTTTTGGGTTTTTCTATAATATGTCCAATAGGTACATGATAAGCCTTATCTAAATTCAAATTAATTTCCTTAATTAATTTTTTTATCAACTAAAATATTATCTCACCCAATTATGAGTGGAGATAAATAAGGAAAGGGTGATTTAAATTGAGAAAATTAAGGAAGTTTGAATAAATCAATCATGAAATAAGGGTTAACCTATGCCTAAATAATTACTAACATGTGCCTATTGGGCACATTTTAGAAAAACCCTTTTTCTTTTAGTATAGAGTTTAAACGATGTAAAATTTTCAAGTCAAACAAATTTATCAATAAAAAACATCTATTGTCCAGAAAGGTGTGAGACCTCAATGTCCTACTCCCTCCATTCAATTTCACACTGTCACTTTCTATTTTGTCACAATTAAGCATTTAATCTCAATTTTCTCTCAATACATAAAGTGAAAATATATTCATGTGAGATCTTGTTTGATTCGTCTTTACGAATACATTAAAAATACCTAACTTTTATATTTTTTGCAAATACGTAGCTAACGATATTAAGCGCGTAAAATACGCGTTGGCAAACGTGAAAAAGTAAAGTAGTAGTGTGGAGTTGAATGGAGGGAGTATATTTGGGTAAGCCACGAGTCACACTATCTTCTGAAGGTGAAATGTGACAATTTTATGATAAAATCCGTTTATTGTAATAAATAAGAATTTATGGATGATAATAAAATGGTCACGCTTTCTTCGTCATAGTTTTATGACCCGTCACAAGAGAAACCAACTGCTTAATTTTTTTTTTTTTTTTTTTTTTGGTCTGAACCATCCGGTAATCCGAACCACATTGGGCCGACTAATCCGGATTTCGGGGCGTGTCCAAGGATTACGGTATTTAAACCCCTCCCAATCGCAGTTGTGGGGGATCGATCCCATGCACTCCCTACAAGTCCTTGTAAATTTCACGCTACCACTACGCCAACCAACGATTGGTTGAAACCGACTGCTTAATAAATACAGTAGTTTAAAAACTCAATTACGTAGTAGTACGGAGTAATAGATGAGTGCAAAAAATGAGTAGGTGTGATATTTGTGTTACTAAAAATTTCAGAAAATTCCGTGAATTAAGTTTCCTCTTAATTCTGGTTTTTGTAGCTAATCTAAATGATGCTAATGCTATACTGCTTCCTTTGGAAATCAAATCCCAGTCATTTTTAATTTCGGGGATTCGAATTCAGATACGGGTTCAATCTCTGCTGCATTTGCTGGCGTTCCTTACCCGAATGGCATTACCTTTTTTGGTAATTCCTCCGGGAGACTTTGCGATGGACGATTAATAATCGATTTTCTTGGTGCAAGCCGTAGTCGCACCCGTTTGTGCACTGATACATGCTTCCGTACCCAATCTCCATGCATCCGTCACATGTGTATGAAAGGCTATCGTCAAACACAGTCGCTACGACGGTTGGATGTCTGCAAGTCATGGGCAGCGTGGGTTGTTGCATTTCCGTTGTTATCTTCGTTTGCTGAATCATTGCATACAACGCACATCATGGGAAAGTGTAGGTAATTCTAAACCGTATGTGTCTACTCATATTATTGATCGTTTCAGAATTGAGAGTGATGGCAAAACTCAACCGTTTCAACGACGAATTCATTACAAAAAACTAACTACATCGAGACCTGTACTCGGGCTGGCTAGGGCCGGGCTCTCCTAGTCAGACTCGGGCCAGGCCAGGGGAGGGGCGGCAGGGATATGCTTGACCCAGGCCTTACCAATTTATTTATTTTTTAATTATTTTTACTAAAATGGCGGGCCAAGGGCAGGCTGGGCTGGAATTTTAGAACCCAGGCCAGGCCAAAGCCAGCGGTGGGCCAAGGCTGGACCGGACCGGGTCAGGCCATGTTACATAAACTAACGGGCCAAGGTGGATCGAGTCCGAGCCAAGTCAGCCTTCTCAACCGTTTCAACGTTGAAGACCTTACAAAAAATAACTACATCGACCCATTCTTATTGAGTTTATTGACCCGGTACTTAAGAGGGGGAGGGGGTGAATTAAGTACCCTTTTTAAAAATTCGAAATAAAAGCAAAAAGATTTGTTTTCGTTTTATCGCAGATTAGTACACAGGCAATATGAACAGTCTCGGTGACTGTTCAAACAACTGAGTTGTGCAGTACTGTTTGAGCGCGTAAGAGAATAAACGAAAACAAATAACAAAATGAAACGAAAACCAAACAAAAGAAAGCACAACACACGATATTTTTAACGTGGTTCGACCTACTCTCTAAAGGTCTACGTCCACCTCTCTTTTATTAATGTTTACTTAATAACCAACCCCGATTACAAAGCAAACCCCCACGATCAACCCGATCGTGCGACTCGAGTACAACCCGTACCCCAAAAACTCTCTCTTACAAAAGTGAAAATTACAACTCAAATTATCTCCTTATATGGTTTAACAATTGGAACAATGGAGATAGTATTTCCTAATGAATATTGGAACTTATACTCGAGGAATTAATTCAAAGGATGGCTTAAAAACAATTTTGCAAAACAAATGATAAAGCATGAAAAAGAGGATTTGCAAAAACTGTTTTAGACACACAAGAAACTTACTTGCAAACACTAAGGATTTTCAACAGAAAAATTTCTTCTTAATTGTTATGTGTACTTCTTTTCAATTGTTGTGTGTGATTGAAATGTGAATGCTTAAGGAGTATTTATAGTAGTAAGCTTTAGACAATTATTCCTTAAAAAGAGGAACCATCCTTAAACAAAGGAAGCACTACTTGAATTAAGGAACCACTCCTTAAATAAGGGAAGCATTACTTGATTTAAGGAGGGACAACTTAAAACAAGGAAGCACTAAAAATACTTTGTCAAATAATTTATTTCTTTTAAAACAAATTTAACAAAGTAAGAAGATATTATATGATTTGAAAATCCTTTTGCTAGTTAAAACATTTTCAAAGATAAGCCATAATATTTTGAACTAATCCAAAGCACAAGTTCCATATCCGTACAAATAACTAGACCGAGACTAAACTTCGGGCCTTCACGCAACACAAGCTCCATACGTCTTGGCCGAATGTATAATCCATATAAAACTCGTCACAAACTTAACAAACGTAAGGAATTAAATGAAGGACTTGTCATCATCAATAAAATAAGTCTAACAAATTCCCCCTTTGATGATGGCAAGTTCCTTAAAGAAATAGTTCCCCCTCAACAAAGCAGCTACTATGAATCATAAGTGAAAATAGTGTAGGCCAAGACAATTTTTTCACAAGACAAATATGGAAACTAGAAACGGCATAAGATCAGATTTAAAAGAGTTTATAAACCACAGCATTAGAGGTCAAAAGAGCTTAAACCACCAAGGTCAAAGGTCTAAATCCTAGCAACGACTTAGTGCAAACATACATCTCAAACTTTTCCCCCTCTTGACATCATCAAAAAGGAGAAGGAAGTGCAAAAGAGAGACGCAAGGACTATTAGAAATAAACCAATGAAATGCATATGAATCAACTATCAGCAGCAAAATATCAAAGCAAACGAATTTATGCGTATTTCAAAAACAGTTGAACTTTGGACCTTGCAAGACTATCAAAATCGGACTCTCCCAGGTCACTCTTCTCTCAGCAAAGCAAATGGTAAGCATATATATGTAAAAGAGAGAGAGAAAGAATATAGTCACTCACCTAAACTGCGACCAGCATAATCGTGCATGCAATTTAGTATGATAAGTAATTCTAGCTACCGTACACACACATTCCAACCATTCAAGATCTATCACATGCCGAATACTTGCAAAATCTGGATAAGTGGGGCTAAGGGGAAGAAGGGGCAAAATAATATGGATAAGAGGAGGTAAAGCGTCAAGCTAGCTACCTTATCAAAACCAAATAAGAACATCCCATCTTCTAACTCTCAAAATGAAGTACAATGCCGAATGTGACATAAAACTCACTAGAACCAAATAAATGAGTAAGACATGGAAATTAAACCAACTCTTTTTCTTGCATTCTTTTTCATTTTTTTTCATTTTTTTTTTTTTTTTTTTTCATTTTTTTTTTTCATTTTTTTTTTTTGTTTTTGGCTAACTTCCAGTAATCCAATTCCAACTCCATAACCCCAATTTCTCCAAATACCAACTTCAAAACAATAATACGAACCAAAATTGATACAATAAACAACACTAAACTAGCTCAACGCAAGGTAGGCTTAAATTTGGGTGTAGTTTATGGGTCAACTGGCAATTTTGGCTAATGTGGAGCTAATGGTTAAAATGTAAGAAAAGGGAATTGCAAGCATTCTCCAAACATGTGAGACCACCCACAAACCCGAATGTATGTAGGCAAGAAGCAATTAAATGTCATACTTGTGCAAATTAATGTTACACGATATGCAGGGAGTAACTACTCACAATCCTAGATGAAACCGGTCATGAATGACACCGGTTTATAAAGCTCTATTCCTCAGAAAGTATAAATAGGTTGCCAAAATTTTCAAGTCAAATCTACTAGTTCAACATATCTTGAAACGAAATTCGAGAAATTGCTTTGAATTTTACTAAAAGATGTGATAAAATGCAAGGCTTAAGCTAAAAACAGATAAGCGCACATATTGTCAACTCATCGTACTTCACATTCCTGTCTAGTCAATCATATAAGGGATTAGTTTAGATGACGTTGACTATGATCTGCTATTCAGTAGTCCCAATTCCAATCGGATTTTCTCAAATTGTGCTCTAGCTAATGGTTTAGTAAAAATATCGGACAACTGATCTTCGGTTGGACAAAATTTTAAAACTATGTTTCCTTTTTCCACATTGTCTCGTAAAAAGTGATGACGAATATCGATATGTTTTGTCTTGGAGTGTTGAACGGGATTTTTAGAAATATTAATTGCACTAGTATTGTCACAATAAATAGGAACACAATTAATTGTCATACCGTAATCCCGCAATCGTTGTCTTACCCACAAAAATCGAGAGCAACATTGAGTCGCCGCAACATATTCACTTTCAAAAAGAGTAGACATCGCGATCGAATTTTGCTTCTTGGAAGCCCAAGAAATAAGACACGGTCCTACAAACGTAGCCACACACGAGGTACTTTTTCTCTCAACTGAACAACCTGCATAATCTGCATCTGAATACCCCGTGAGAGTAAAATCGCAATCCATAGGATACCACAAATATAAGTCCTGGGTTCCAATCAAATATCTAAAAATGCGCTTCACAGCAATTAAGTGTGATTCTTTGGGATTTGATTGAAACCTAGCACACAAACACACACTATAAAGGATATCTGGTCGACTTGCAGTAAGATATAGAAGAGAACCAATCATACCTCGATATACCTTTTCGTCTACACTTTTACCCTTTTCATCTTTGTCAAGCTTTAGTGTAGCAACCATGGGAGTATCAAATGAATTTGCATCTGCCAACCCAAATTTCTTTAGCATCTCTTTGATATACTTTCGTTGATGGATCATTATACCATGAGGAGTTTGTTTGATTTGTAATCCCAAGAAGAATCCTAATTCGCCCATCATGCTCATCTCGAATTTCGACTTCATAAGATTTGAGAAATAATCGCATAATAGATCATTAGTTGCTCCAAAAATAATGTCATCAACATAAATTTGAACAATGAGCAAATCATCCTTCTCCGGTTTTAAAAATAGTGTTTTGTCAATTGATCCTCTTTGAAAGCCATTTTCAATAAGAAACTTTGATAATCTCTCATACCAAGCTCTAGGAGCTTGTTTAAGATCATAAAGTGCCTTATCTAATTTAAAAACATGATGAGGAAAGCAGCTATCTAAAAACCGGAGGTTGTTCAACATACACTTCCTCTTCCAAATAGCCATTAAGAAACGCGGTCTTAACATCCATTTGGAATAGTTTAATACCCATGAACGCAAAGAAAGGCAATAAGAAGGCGAATTGCTTCAAGTCGAGCAACTGGTGCAAAAGTCTCATCATAATCTATGCCTTCTTGTTGATTGTATCCTTGGACAACGAGCCTTGCTTTGTTTCTCACAATCACGCCTCCATCATCTAACTTGTTTCGAAACACCCATTTCGTTCCTATGATCGAACGATCTTTTGGCCTTGGTTCCAAGTGCCACACTTTGCTTCTTTCAAATTGATTGAGCTCTTCCTGCATAGCTAGAACCCAATTTGGATCTTTCAAAGCATCATTAATATTAGTTGGTTCAATTTCAGACAAGAAACTATAATAAGCACAAAAGTTTTTATAAGAAGATCTTGTCGTAATTCCAGTGCGAATGTCAGTTAAGACATCGTGCAAAGAGTGTGAGCTTTGATGCTTCCAACTCTTTGGAACGAAGGGTTCTGGTTCACTTGAATTCGAGCGATTGTCCGTGTCTGTCTGAATCATCTCTGTTTCGTTGGCAATCTCGGGCGTCTTGGAGCCGCTAGACGCCCGATTTGAATCATTTTCGGACATGCTTCTGTCATTCGCTACCGCAGTCCGGCACTGTTCCTTGTTTTGACATTTGTGCCTTTTTCGTTCGTTCCCCCCGAGTTCGTGGACGTCTCAAAGATTAGATTCCTCCAAGGACGAGGGTTCTTCTTCCATTTCAGGGGCATCATCTTGCATGAAACCTATTTCAAAATCATCATCATCCCGTGATTCGGCATTAAGCACATTAGTTTCATCAAAAATTACATGCACACTTTCCTCAAAACACATTGTTCTTTTATTGTAAACTTTATAGGCTTTGCTATTTGTTGAATATCCAATAAAAACCGCCTCATCGCTTCTAGGGTCAAATTTTCCTAAATTGTTTTTACCATTATTGTGAACAAAACATTTTGACCCAAAGCAGCGGAAATGTGAAATATTAGGCTTATGCCCATAAAGAAGCTCATAAGGCGTTTTCTTATGGATAGGTCTAATGGAAACACGATTATGAATATAGCAAGCTGTGTTCACAGCTTCGGCCCAAAAGTTTCTTGGAAGTTCACTACAAAGTAGCATGGTCCTTGACATTTCTTCCAAAGTTCGGTTCATTCTTTCCACCACTCCATTTTTTTGTGGTGTCCTTCTAGCCGAGAAAGTGTGTTCAATGCCATGTTCCCTGCAAAATCTCGTGAAAGAATCATTTTTGAATTCGGTACCATGATCGGTTCTAATGGAGACTAAATTTCGACCAAGTTTGTTTTGGAGTTTTTTTATCAAGACAAGAAATTCTTCAAAAGTTTCACTTTTAGCATGCAAGAATAATGTCCAAACAAACCGGGAATAATCATCCACTAGAACACACACATAAAGACTCCCACCTCGGCTTCTAATCCTCATCGGACCACATAAGTCCATGTGAATGAGTTCTAAAGGCTTGGTGGTACTAACAAATTTTTTGGACTTAAAAGAGCTTCGGACATGTTTACAACGAGCACAAATATCACAAAGTCCTTCAATTTCAAATTTCATAGATGGTAGACCATCAACTAGTTCAAGTTTGCACAATTTGTTCATTGAAGAAAAGCCGACATGTCCGAATCTCTTATGCCATAAATGAGGATCGTTTTGCATCACAGATAAACAATTAATGGTTTCTTTTGGAATTTTTTCTAAATCAACCATATAAATGTTATTCACTCGATTACCTTCAAGCACAATTTCATTAGTACTTCCCTTTATTACATAAATGAATTTTTTATGAAATTCAACCTTGTACCCTTTGTCACATAATTGGGATATACTAATCAAGTTGTGTTTTAGACCTCTAACAAGCAGCACATCATCAATGGAAAGTGTGTGAGACTTACCGACTTTGCCAATACCAACAACCTCACCTTTTGTGTTGTCTCCAAATGTCACATTTCCACCATCATGGGCCGATAAAGAGAGAAATTGATTTCTATTACCTGTCATATGTCGTGAACATCCGCTATCTAGATACCAAACTTGCTTCCTCTCTTCAGGCCCTATAAAAAGAATTAGTTAGAGGTTTTAGGAACCCAAACAAGCTTGGGTCCCTTGTTATGACGAACCAAATCTAAGACATCTTTCCTAATCCATATTTTCTTTACAACGCGAAAGTTCTTATCTAGATAGTTTAGTCGTTTTTTACATGCATTAAATACGTGTCCTGTCTTACCACAAAATTTGCAAAGAATATATTCAGGTAGGCCCACGTACTTACGCTTGCGAAAATCTCGTTCATAAAGTTCAGATCGTTTGATGCTATCGAAACAGGAGTCATTCTGTTTTGGACAGTCATGAGGTGTGTTTACTTTTTGTTCAGGAACCCAAACAGTACGATATTGATGATCGTATTGCTTGGAATCAGAACGTGGATCATAACCTAATCCAAGCTTGTTGGTGTTTTTAGATTGATTAACTAGAAAGTCTAACACCACCTCACTTCCTTCCCATTTAGCGGCCACATTACGAGCATTATTTAAATCAAATTCCAAGTTGCTTACTCGTAATAACAAGTCTTTATTTTTAATGATTAAAGCATCATAATCAGAATTGAGTCTATCAAACTTGGAACAAACTTCAGAATATGTGTTTGAACTAGTAACATGTCTTGTTTTAATCTCATTTAGTTCATTCGTTAAATCATGGACCTTTTTGACTAAAATTTTTTTTTCGCAGAAAGTTCATTTTGAACCGACTGGTCGTCTATTTGAGTTTTAACCTTATTTAGTTCATTAGTTAAGTCGTGGACTTTAATGGCTAAAATTTCGTTCTCTGCAGAAAGTTCATCATGGATGACCGGTCTCTTGTTCGTTTTGACATACTCTTGAGATCATATTTCAAATCAATGTTCTCACTTGCAATACTCTCTATTTCAATTTGCATAGCATCAATACGTCTACCTTGTTCATAATTAGTATCTAGTGCCTCATCTAGTAATTTTATAATTTGATTTTTAGGCAAAAGTCTAATTTGATCTTTAAGATTCAAAATACTTACCTCGTTATCTGAGTCACTTTCTGATGCTTCCGAATTTGCCATGAGACATCTTAGAGAGTCCTCTTGAGTCTTTCTTTGTGATCTCGGCTTGTAGGTTGTTCTAAGGCAGAGCTTCTCTTCTTTCTCTTCTTTGGAAGGTTCATCATCCTCAGAATCAGATTCACCCCAAACAGCAGCAATCATAGCACGTTTGTACTCCTGCTTAGTTTTATCACGTTTATCTCTAGATTTTTCTTCTTCCCATTTAGGGCAGTTTCGGATCTGATGATCCCTATCGCCACATTTAAAGCAGCCCATTCTAGAGATAGGTCGTGACGAAGAAGAAGAAGAAGAAGGTGAAAATTTTGAAGGACTAGCCTTTCTAGATTTAAAATTGTCAAACTTTTCTTGATTTTGTTTTCTAATTATTTTAGCAATTCGTTTTGACAACAAGGCTACTTCATCCTCAAGATCACTTTCATTATCACTTGAGAAGGCATTGAGGGCCATCCCCTTAGCTTTAGGTTCCTCATCGGGATAATCTACGAGAACAATCTCGTGTGCCATAAGAGAACCAATTAATGACTCATAGGTGAGAGTAGGAAAGTCTCTTCCCTCCTCAATAGCTGTAACTTTATGTAACCATCTTTTAGAAAGACTCCTTAAAATTTTTCTCGAGAATCTCCCGAGTTTCATAGGTTTTACCGAGATTTGCAAGTTCATTACGAATATTTGAAAGACGAGAAGACATACTTTTAATCGACTCATTTGGAGACATTTTGAAAGACTCATATTGAGTAGTAAGAATATCGATACGTTTGTCGCTTAACTCTATCGGTTCCTTCATAAGCTAATTCTAAATCGTCCCAAATTTCTTTGGTCGTTTTACACACCGCAATCCGACTAGTCTCGGAATCACCGATACCGGATTGCAGAAGTGATATAGCCCTCGAATTCTTCTCCGCTTTCTTATAGTCATCGGAGTCGTAGTCCTTTGGATTTTTCTCACTAACCACATTAGTTGCATTAGTGATGAATCGCAAGTGGACCGTTTTGAATGATGACCCAACATTCATAATCTATTCCTTGAATGAAATGCATCATGCGATTTTTCCACCAGCCATAGTCCGTGCCATCGAAAGACGGGACATTTGATGATTTGGAATTCATTTTCGAAAATAAAAATAAACTCAAAGGATCAAACTCTATGCGGTAAAGCAATCAAGAGCACGAGGCTCTGATACCACTTATTGAGTTTATTGACCCGGTACTTAAGAGGGGGAGGGGGTGAATTAAGTACCCTTTTTAAAAATTCGAAATAAAAGCAAAAAGATTTGTTTTCGTTTTATCGCAGATTAGTACACAGGCAATATGAAGCAGTCTCGGTGATTGTTCAAACAACGAGTTGTGCGAGATTGTTTGAGCGCGTAAGAGAATAAACGAAAACAAATAACAAAATGAAACGAAAACCAAACAAAAGAAAGCACAACACACGATATTTTTAACGTGGTTCGACCTACTCTCTAAAGGTCTACGTCCACCTCTCTTTTATTAATGTTTACTTAATAACCAACCCCGATTACAAAGCAAACCCCCACGATCAACCCGATCGTGCGACTCGAGTACAACCCGTACCCCAAAAACTCTCTCTTACAAAAGTGAAAATTACAACTCAAATTATCTCCTTATATGGTTTAACAATTGGAACAATGGAGATAGTATTTCCTAATGAATATTGGAACTTATACTCGAGGAATTAATTCAAAGGATGGCTTAAAAACAATTTTGCAAAACAAATGATAAAGCATGAAAAAGAGGATTTGCAAAAACTGTTTTAGACACACAAGAAACTTACTTGCAAACACTAAGGATTTTCAACAGAAAAATTTCTTCTTAATTGTTATGTGTACTTCTTTTCAATTGTTGTGTGTGATTGAAATGTGAATGCTTAAGGAGTATTTATAGTAGTAAGCTTTAGACAATTATTCCTTAAAAAGAGGAACCATCCTTAAACAAAGGAAGCACTACTTGAATTAAGGAACCACTCCTTAAATAAGGGAAGCATTACTTGATTTAAGGAGGGACAACTTAAAACAAGGAAGCACTAAAAATACTTTGTCAAATAATTTATTTCTTTTAAAACAAATTTAACAAAGTAAGAAGATATTATATGATTTGAAAATCCTTTTGCTAGTTAAAACATTTTCAAAGATAAGCCATAATATTTTGAACTAATCCAAAGCACAAGTTCCATATCCGTACAAATAACTAGACCGAGACTAAACTTCGGGCCTTCACGCAACACAAGCTCCATACGTCTTCAGCGAATGTATAATCCATATAAACCTGTCACAGCTTAACAAACGTAAGGAATTAAATGAAGGACTTGTCATCATCAATAAAATAAGTCTAACAATTCTATATCGATAAATTTTATAATGAGGTTCCTTCCTTGTATACGCGACTAAGTCAAGTGAATAATAAATGGGCCCAAAGAAGAGTGTTATCAATTTATCATTCATCTCCTTGATTGACCGCATAAGACGATCACATTCATTAACAATCCTCAAAATATGCATCTCTGTCACTATATCTCTTGCCTACGAGTTCCACAACCGGCAATTTTATTGCAAATCGTAGTCATTGTAAAAGTGTCATTACAAAAAAAAAAAAAACCAAAAATTTTTGAACTTATAAATACAAGTTATGGTTGGTCAAAGTTTTCTGCTAAAAAAAAAAAAAAAAAAAATATCACGTGCAGAATGGCAAACCTCAAAAGTTTCTTGGTAAACTTTCAAGTTTTTTTTATAGTGTTACCATAGCCCACTTTAGTTGCCAACCTCTATGTTCCGATACCTTCTAGCCGACTAGCCTTACCATGGAGGTTTCACAGATAGTTTGCTACGCCACTCCAAGAATTTCACCCTCAACTCAGTTAATCGATGACTAATTTTGTCGCATGGGAGACTTTTTAGTTATACTATACGTATCGTATAGTGGCCGGTGTTTCGAGACACTGTACTTAATCTAGCAATTCAAGGAGTTAAAGATTTTATTAAAGTTGATAAGCGACACCAAAACATATAAGCGTTATGACCAGAAAACGAAACGATAAAAGATTACAATTACCAGCACAAACAAAAGAGGAAAAATATAAAACCATGTAGCTCATACCCCTCTCCATTCAACAGAGTTTCTACTTTTCTTTAAAATACTCCTCGTAGAAGAATAAAACGTAAAGAACCTGTTGAATGGAAAGGAGTATAAGGGCAAATAAGTTTATTCATCGTCAAACATATCACTGAGAGCCATAGCTCCGCTAACTGGATCCACAACTGCTCCGAGAATTTGGGCACTTACTTTGGCAAATTTCCACATATTTCCACCTTTCTTTCTTGTATTATTATTATTATTATTATTATTATTATTATTATTATTATTATTATTATTATGGTGTCCATAGTATTGCTGTTGTTGCTGGTAGCTCGGCTGGCCGACATACTGATAATGATGATGATGGTGGTGGTGGTGGTACACTACTTGTTGTATTGGGATCCCTTCTACCGCCTTAGAGTCATTATTGTTACCATATTTGCTATGCTTTTCCTCCGTCTGTCCATAAATGTTCCAGTAATCCTCAAGCTTCTTGTCTTTCATGCACCTTACGTGGGCAACAAGTCGTTGATCAGCGGACATGTAGGCCCATCCCTTGACTGGCCCACCGAGTGTTGGTCGTTGGCAGAATCCACACTCAAGAGACACTAGTTGTTGCTTCAAGAAAAGTTTATCGCCATCATCTGTTTCGATATAATGAGGCATTTTCATGCAACAAGGGTGTAGGAAGATGTAAGTACCGTTTTCGAGGGGGTGGTAGTATCTCCACCCTGTTACGGCTATCCCACAAACCGTACATAAGTTGGTTGAGTTCGGGTACTGCTCGAGTTGAAGTGTAAAGGGTCGTTGTTCGAAAAAATGATGGTGGGCTATCTCGGAAGCCGTTATACATTCTTCGTGCAAGTCGTAGTCACACCCGTTTGTGCACCGATAGCCTGTTCCATACATCTTCTCTCGGCATCCGTCGCATATGTATGAAAGGCTTTCATCCAACTCAATCTTTGAGAGGGTTGGATGTTTGCACGTTACCGGTTGCTGCATTTTCGTCGTCATGTTGATGATTTGCTGAATCATTGCATACAACATTCATCATTCTACTATTCCAGTTGTATCATAAGCATTGTACAACCAAGATATAAGAATTCGAGCTTATATGTATGTTTTATGAGAGAATTCACAGTTCATGTTTTTAATGTTTAAATGGATGAGTTCAATATTATTTAACATAAAGCTCGGACACTTTATCACAAAGCTCAAATTCTACACCGTACAACATACTCCGTATATAACTTGTTGTATAATCCATGAAATGAGACTCGCTCCCCTCACCGTTTATTCCAAGGTCCACAATTGACCGGATGACTTGGATCACTAAGGTGAACAAATGATCGGAATAGAGAGAATATTTAAAAAAAAAAAAAAAAAAAAAAAAAAAAAAAAAAACGCAAGGGAACATCAAATTACTTACCAATGAGGATCATCGAGATTCAGCAGAAGTATTGTCGGAGGCTTGATCGATGCAGGGTTCACATCAACTGGAATGTTAATATATGCAGAGCTGCCAGCTTCATTTTTTTTCGCTCTATCTCATTAATTGTTGGATCAAACTTGCTTGTTCTAGCAAATAAACAGTCTTATTATTGATCGTTTCAGAACTGAGAGTGATGTCAAATAAAGCTCGACCATTTCAACGTTGAATACATTACAAAATACCCAACTAGATCAGGCCCATTCGTCAAGGACAAATTCATGCTTCATTTGGGGATTCTGGACTAGTCAATTGAACATTAGAGAGCTAAAAACGTGTTAATTTTTACGGCCTTAGACCGTTTTAATTAGGAAGGCTCCGTTACTAACATGTTTACTTCCAATCTTCCATTGTTGGGTAATGGATTTGGGTTCAAAGGCTTATTAGCGTGTCCCCTGACTTACGAGACTCTCAAAAAATTGAGTTTAGCTCCTTTAAGTGAACGTTGGTCATTTTAGCCGAGATATTCTCAGTACACCCTGGCATTTAACGACCAAGCTCACATGCTTGTTTGACCTTCATGGCTTCATCTCAATAACAATGAAAATATCGGACACGAGTATGCGAACAAATATCAATGGATGATATGAATATCAAGTAATTTACATCTATTAAACAGGCGAATATATTTATTTCAATGTTAACATAAACATATTTTGAAGATATCGTATCATATGTCATATGAACAAGCGAAAGGCCGGCTTGTGTCTCTCCTGATAAAGTGCAAGAGTATACAAGGAAAATTTTCTTCCTCATTGACATTGCATTTGACATTTGCATTTCAGTCGTCTCGATGACACCTGAAATTGTCACAAAATTTAGGGGAGTGTTTAAGAAAGCCGGAAACTTTGATCACCAATTAGTTCAATTCAAAGCGACAGCTGAGCAGGAATGCAGGATCATACCAATTAGTTCAAGGTTTATTCTTGAGTGCATCATAATGTCCGCAGCCATCATAACGAACAAGAATCGGGTTATGTGTACCATACTCGTGACCATACTCTGTTATCACTTTAAGTTTATTGGACGTCTTATCCGGCATATACACTGTGATAGGCATCCTGAAATTGAAAATTTGCTGCTAATCAGTTGAAACAGCATTCCAAGACAGATACATATTCATATATCTGTACGACTGTAGGTCTTACCAATCAAAGACGGAAAATGTGAACGTGAAAATGAGCCATTGAGGCTGCATACTTACTGTAGAACATGTGAGGCCATCAGAAGCTCAGGTTCGCCTCCCCAAACATGAGACTGTCTCATCTGACAAACATACCTGTCAAATTCATCCTCCAGATACCTGAAATTGCATTAGACGGAATTGATGATCAATCATCGGCATAGTTACCAGAACAAGATATAATTCCTAGAGATAGTTAGCAGTAATCTGCTAATTCAATGAGATTACCATTCAGTATCTTTACGTCTCTTGATCAGTTCGTTAACAACCTGAAAAACAGAATATTTAGCTGTCCAAAGGCGGCAGAAGCTAGAAAGCAAGGTAAGTTATAAGGTGAATCCACAATGATTATTGATTGAATTTCTCAGCTGTACATTTTCTCGAAGTTCATCAGCAAGTTCCTTTTGACGGCTCTCACTTGGCGCTGACTTCCCTCGTCTAAGACAGGCACCATAAACGACAGCCCGAAATAAACAACTCCCATCTCCAGGTATACCTACAGAAATTTTACAAATGGTTATCGTCAAACTTATGCAGTACATCGAAATTTTACTGGAGATATAAAGTAAAATTAGAATCCATACCATGCTTATCATCATATGCAAATATTTAAATTAGAATAATTGAGCCAAGAGATATAATTGGCTAAAACATATGCTAAAAATTAAATTAGAATGCATACCATGCTCATCATTATCATCATCCATGATAGTTATTTCCATGAATTACCAAGAGATATTTATCACTAGCTTACCTAATAATTTCCTTGTGGAATAATAACAATATAACATAACAAGAATAAATATCGAAAATTAATGATACGCAAAAGCACGTAACTTATTAACTCAGAAAGCAGCCCATTTCAACAAGCTAAGTAAAGCATATTCAACAACTAACAGCTACCTCCTGGAAACTTGCTAAACAATTTAGTTTCCATTTGTCCCAATCATTTGTTTACCTTTTTATTCTTTGTGAGCGGTATTTTAATAAGGTAAACAGATGATTGGGACGGAAGTAAAAAATGTCAACATTAAATGTAGAAAACTATTACATACGAATTGTTTGAAGTTGAGTGGAGTTGTAACTGGGCATTTATTTTACAGCCCAGATACTTAAATCATCAAAACTGAAAACACCCAGAAAAAATGCAATCAATACTTTAATTTTTCTACTCTTTTTTTAAACTTAATTTTGTATATATGGGAATTGTGTTTAAAAAAAATGTTGTTTTGAGGTGAAAAATGAGTGATGTATAACAGAGAATCAAATTCTTCCATTACCTGTTAGGCTGTAAATGAACTGTAGCTGTTAATTTGATTCTTGTTGTTCTTGATCCATGTCTCACTGTCAAAAAAACATAAATTCTTATTTAAGACGGTAATATGACTGAAATTATATGTTCGACTGTCATTCTGTTAAAAGGGTAGTTAAACTGATATACGTCTGGTTACGGGTTGACTTGTCATCTAAAGAAATTTCATGGGCTAAAACAGTAAAACTTGATCAAAATTTCTAGGCCCAAGTGTTAAAAAGCCCATTTATTGGATTTGAGCTGATGCTACAATCCTATATTTTCATGTTGAAATTTTGCCTTTTTCTCAACTTGTAACAATTTGAAATCGGGATTCGGGATAATAATGAAAATTTCACTGATTTTATATGAGAAGATTTCATGATAAGCTTATCGATATTTCTAAGATAATAATTAACTTTTTTTTATTCCTTATATCTTCCTCTATCTTTTAACAATATTTTAAGATGAGACGGTATTATAGGAAACGTACTCAGTAATAGTTAGTACTCGAGAGTTATTTAAAGGCAATGAGTGGTAAAGAGCACACTTGCACTAACATCTATATTTTTCAATCATAAAAGTCATTCATTTTCCTGATTAACCGCATAAGAAGATCACACCTCATTTATACCCTCAAAATATGCATCTATGAGACTATATTCTCATATACTCTCATATAATCTTACGTTATTATTATATTCACTTTTTAACTATAAACAAAATATAAATCAAAATTCTTCTTAAAACTAATTCACTACTTTGTAAAAATTCCTTAACAATTTCCTCTCATCTTCCGCAGAGATTTGTCTGATATAACAACTTAAGACAGGTATGACCGCATCAGCTTCTTCTACGTATAAAATAAAAATGTTCTACTTGTATGAATTTTCAATAATTGATGAATGTTTCGTTGTTCATTAATTTATTCCGTTAGGATGTTATGATTTATTATGTTAGCCGATCTCAAACTATGCTGAGACTGAGGCTGTGTTGTTGTACATAGGTTATGACTTATGATAGATCGTAATTTCTTTGCAGAAAAAACATGTCCGATACTTCCTCATCGTCTAGACGGAGTCCATTGTACACGTGTGGAGCGACGACATTAGCCATTATATGGAACCTCTATAAAAGAGGACTCAACCTCAATGGTCCAATCGGTTCTGTGACAAGGCGTGTAGCCAAGCTAGGATCGGTAGCTAGTCCTTTGGTATGTGTTATTCAATACCAATGGCTCACAATCCTCTCATTTATCGACCTTTACATATTATTAATCCAAGGAAAAGTCGAGAAATATGTACCTCTTTCGAGATATGTTTTCAAGAAAATCGACTATGTAATAGACAAGATTGATAGTCTTCCTCTGGAGTTTGAACATGTGATGAACAAATTGAGTGTTATACTTGAGAAGGTCCCTGTCTTGGAAAGCGCGAAAGAGAAGGAAATTAGAGTCGACACAAATAGTGATGAGAAATCACGGGAAGTTGGGAATGGTCAGGATGATGAGGTTGTGATACCAACAATGAAGTGTTCGTATAAGGAAGCGTTGGAGAAAGGCGTCAATGAACACGAGAGTTGTGATGTAAAGGAAGATAATGGTAAGGAAGGCGATGGAGAAAAGAAAGAAGGGAACAAAACTGAGACGGTGAATAAGGAAGATCCGTTGGTGGAACTTCTTGATTTTGGATGGGAAACGCCGAGGACAAGAATTGCACTGTCTCGTTCAGCTTCATACACTTAAGATTGTACGTCACTTAGCTAGCTTTACTGGTAAAGTCATCATGCTGAATTTGAAAATAACCGTCTTCATTGCATTTCCTAAATCGTCTTCAAAGTAGAAGCATCCAACTGAAAAAAAAGTTCACACATTACAATTTGAGTACTTACTAGGGATCTTTCCCATGGTATCTTGTTAACTTGGGTTCAAATCCCGCCTACAAAGTTGTTAATAATTGCGGAAATATAATCGGTAAAAGACTTGCTAATATGATGAAACTAGAACAACTAAAATAAAACAGTCCAAGCTTTTCTGTGATTAGACTAACATAATGTTACAAGGATATTTTGCCCCGAAAAGGCGGAAAGAGTAAAACTATGGAGTAATTACAGAAGTGGGAGCTGTACATCACTTCCTTTGTAACAAAAAGAAACCTAAGAATTCGTATGAGACGGTTGTATGCATATAGCCAAGCCATTTAATTAATGTTAATAATCCTCGCCTAATAATAGGGTTAATGGCTTGGTTGTATGTACAAAACCGTCAAAACGCAAGACTCGCTAGTACAAGGGAAAGTGAAATATGTAAAAGGGTAATAGAGGAATTTACATCACTGACAATTGCAAAACAAAGTGGTCGGAAAGAATCCGAGGGCCAGAGAAGTTCCTAGCTTTTCCATAAGAAACTAAATTTCTTTCCTAGCTTCCGTCTAGAACCGACTTTACTGAGGGGTTTCGGATCTAGAGGCATTGCCCTTTCACTGCTTGACTTGCTCAGCGGCTTCATATCCCGAGGTGGAGCTGTAAATTCCCGGACTGAAGGAGACCGAATGACTCGTTCAGGGGACGTATCCCGCTGCCTCTGCTCACGGAACAGCATTAGAAGCTTCTGAGCCTTATCTCGGCCTCGGGGTGTCCCATTGACTTGGAGAGATACCAATGACGGGATGACACCTTCTTGGAGAACCATTTGACTGCAATTCTCATGCCCATTGCAAAGAATCAAAAGACATGAAACCGCTTGTTCTTGCTCAATGGGCTCACCAGTGTCTAATATGGTTGCAAGTGCACCCACAAGGCCAGGAGCTGATATAATAGCCTCTTTTGCTGTACAATTTGATCCCAAGTTTATGAGAACGGCTATTGATTTCTCGGTCCATGTCCTAACCCTGGGCTCAACTAGAAGCAGTAGTAGACCATCGACAATACCCGACTGGAGGAGGTTTGGAATATTGGACGGACAAGTGGAGATGTTGAAAAGAGCGTGAAGGGCATCGAGTTTCCATTGTGGGTCGGTTTTGGTTATGAGAAGGTTCATTAGAAAGGAAAGGGCATTGCTTGATCCTAATATGGGTTTTGCTTCTTCAAGGCACGATAGGTTAAGATAGAGGGCAGCTACTAGTCCATAAGAATCAGGATCAGACATTATCTGCTCTAGTATGGTAATGACTCCGGCATCCAACATTAATTTCTTGTTTCTGCAATACAAAAATTTCTTAGGATGTAAGTAAATATTGGCTGATTTCTGAACAGGAATCCAAAAATTGAAGAGCAAAATTTGAATAAACATTGTTAAGCTCTCCAAGCAAGCAATTAGAAAAGTTTAGTGATGTATACAGAGTATAAACAAGAAAAAAAAGGGCCATTCAGGCTGGG
Organism: Silene latifolia; assembly: GCF_048544455.1. Lineage (NCBI taxonomy): Eukaryota > Viridiplantae > Streptophyta > Magnoliopsida > Caryophyllales > Caryophyllaceae > Silene > Silene latifolia. The sequence continues at coordinate 198,835,073 of NC_133527.1, forward strand.
TAGGGGTTAAGACTCAAGTCGACACATTTTGGATAATGTCGATTTGTCGAGTACATCTGACTCCCTTACCCCTCATTACCCCTCCAATTGCAGGCCCCTTGCATTGTAATAATGTTGTCATATTGCCACCTTCCTTCATCTATCCGCAGGTCATGTATATATCAAATATCACTTATAAGTTATAAATCCTATCAAATATATTATCTCAAATATATCAACATATATACGACGAGTATAAGATAGCACAATAAAAAGTCAAACGCCATCTCACTTTATCCTTTAATGACCAAAACCACATCATTAAACAAACAATTATTTGCTCAAACTTCGAAAGTCACAGAGAGAGAGAGACACCTGTTATTGTTAACAGCAAGGTTGAAGAGTGCCATAGCTCCCCCTTCCAGTGCCATGTCATTCCCTTCATCGACTGCAGATTTCAAAAAGCATACAAGTGCTTCAACAAACCCATGAGCACCCATCAACATTCTTGCTTCTTCGTCATCTTTTAGCAGCCTCCTTATCTCCTCCACGACTTTCAACTTCATATTCAATCCTTCTTCTCCATTTAGGACTGCCAAGAAGTTCTCATATATTTCAATGACATTTTCATCACTCTCCCCCTGCCCTGGGCCTTCACTATCACCTTCACTGACATCATTTCCTTCACCGTTTTCATTCCCATCATTTTTCAGCGGCCCTATTTTCACCCCGTTTAACTTGGCAGAGTTGCCGCTATCTGTAGACCTAGACTGAACTGACTCACTATCAGACAACGCAAGCCTCCAGTAGTTGAGTTCAAGAGACTCAGGAGGCCCATCAGGAATAGGAACACCATTCTGCTCACACCAACTAGCAATGAGGCCCTTTACACAGTAATTAGGAGTTAAACCGAGATGAGAGATTTGCTGTTGAGTCTTCGGGCAAGTGTTATGTCCGTCATTAAACCACTTCTCAATGCAAACACGTTCGTAAGTTTGTCCAGAGGCAATGATGACTGGGTCATACATAAGCTGCAGCGAGATTGGACACCTCAGCTCTTCCGGTGGAACGGGTATTTGTTCGGACCTTCTACCGTTTGGCCTAAAAGCAAGTGATGGCCTAAAGTTGAATGAATTAATATTATACAGGTGACGGTCAAGTGCTCTTCCATCCTCTGAAGATCCTTGTACAGTGGGAGAACAAGGTCCAGAGCCTTGGGAATCCTGGTCATCACCAAGGTCGCCTCTAAACAACTTTGAATACTTTCTCATAAGATGTAAAAGGTAAGCAACAATTGATTCCTTTCGTTTGTCTTCTTCGATACGGGCTTTGTCAATGAGTTTCTTAAGAGATCTTCTTTCAGCAAGAGCAGCCCGGGAAGATGTAATGCCAAGTTTAGATGCAGCTTGGTGGAAAGACTCGAGCTCATTGTTGTCATAGGAATTGTCTTCAAATTTTATACCATGCTGAAGCAATGAAATAATGTCATCACCGATTTGTTTTTCTGCTGGATCGAGGGAGAAAGCAATCCCCTCTAGTTCACTCACAATATCTTGAATCTGCAATAGGTCATTCAAAACCGGTTAATGATTAATATAAGAACTGGAAGCTATTCAAAGTATTCAAACCAATATAGCACTAGCTGCGATTTGACCTCAAACAAAGGGAAAAAAAGGAGAGAAAGAAGAAACAACCATAGAAACTAACCCACAAGCCATTGGCATTACGAATTAGAAAAGAAGACCAACCTGACAGCCAATAGATTCGGGAATGATATCTTCAACCCGCCTCAAGCTGTCTATAAGAACACATTTTGTCTTCTCAAACTTCAAAACAATAGAATCTCCGGTAATGGCCTATAAGATGCCAATCAATGTTGGAAAATTAATATATAAAAGAAAGTAAAAAATAATCAGATAACAAAATTATCTTCTGCCATGCCTTATAAACCTCCTTTCGCAAAATAAAGGATGGAAAACTTTGGGTGCTTCAAAACTATCATTACATACCAGGTACAATTTGCTACACTCCGAGCAATGTTGTAAAAGATTTCTAGCCTTCTCGAGAGCAACATGCAGTGAACATAAGGCCTGAATTCCTGTCCTACTGCGTGGACGTGCCTCTTCCAGGACTGGAAAGATAGTCATCACTTTACAGTATATTTCAGACAATATCTTGCACAAACCACCATGTAACTGTAGAGGAAGATAGAACTTTTTGTTTAAAATACATACAAATACTATTGTCTGTATGAGTGGATTAAATTGGTTAAAACATGAGATAGTGATTAATGGATCTCAGGTCCTAACTTTTGCAATTATGTAAATGTAATTTGGCTTGAGATTATGTCTTCTGAAGTTAGAGCACAGCAACTCAGGTCCCGTTATGATTATTAATCTGAGGTTCCCACCATTATCCAAAAAAATATTAGAGCCTATAATTACCAAACCCAGTAAATCTTGAACCTAGAAATTGCCATCATCGTGTTTCAAACGTACTGCCTAAATCATTTGAAAGCGCTATGACAACATTGTCATCCATGTAGAAGGTAAGGAATTGGCCAATAATTCCGACCAAAGTAACAGGAAACTAAAACGTTCTTGCGACCATAAATCATGATTAGTCATGTAGTACCCAGTAAACTAATGAAACCTACTAACAAAAACAAATATTTGAAATGCAAGCCTACACTCAATACAGTCAATATCTATGAATTCATATATACTCCCTCCGTCCCAATCATTTGTTTACTCTTTTATTCTTTACAAATGATTTGCACAAGGGGAATACTCGGTATTTGACGAAAAAAATTCCATTCTATGATGGAGATATATACCTTGGCATCACTGATTGCAAAAAGATTCTCTTCAAGCTCAGCAGCATCCATAGCTTTAATAATCTTATAAACCCGAATTGACAAACTCTATATCTGCAACCTAAGATCAAATAAACAAATTAGATTAACACGAATCCATCCTAATTAATGAAATAAGAGCTCCAAAACAAAACATAGAACGCAAACAACATACGCCCTTCGTCCTAATCATTTATTCACCTATATAATTCTTGAAAATGACCGGGATGGAGGGAATACCAAAAAGACGCTTTTACGACATTTTTCTCGTCATCAAAAGGGGCAAATCATAACAGAACCTTACTATGGGTGAGGCAACTTTGCAACATTTGTACATACAATTTATATTCAAGGAAACAAAAAAGTAATCATATAGATTGAAAGATATGAAGATGCTACTCCTATTATTTACATATGTTTGGACCACCTATACGTAATACATCCAAAATCAAACAAACATAAACATCGATATTACAAATTTCAGCTACGCATTTCATCAAACAACTGGTGTGCATATCATCAAAATAGCAAAAAAAGCGAAAAAAACACCTTTTTTTTTCAAAAAAATTAACGTAAGATCTTGCAACTGCACTCTTTTTAATGAAAATGATAAAATTTGCAATTACATTTTAATCAATGAATTAATAATTATGCCAAAAAAAATGTAATTGCAAAAAAAGCGGGATAATGAAGAAAAGTTCCAAACTTGTTTATCACACAACAAAATGGTCAAATACCCAAATCAAATTACACCGAAAAAAGGGGAAAATTTAGCTCAAATTGCCGAAAAACTAGGGTTACAATTTTACCCAGAAAAATCGGAATTTGCCAAATTTCCAAGGAGTCTTCATAAACGAACAACTATACACTATGATAAAGAGTAATAATAAGGTGATTGAAATTTAGGGTTTATTATGATTATTACAATTATTGAACAAAATTTAAGAAAAATTGGAATTGTTGGTTGTTATTACAGTTGAATCTGAGGTTGAGTTGAACAGTTAGAGAGAGGGGCAGAAGGGGGAAAAGGGGATACTTGGATTGCTCAAAGCCTACCATTCTGCCGCAATTTTTTGTTTAAAAGACGGCCAAATCCGTTTTAATAATCAGACGGATTTGATAGTCGGTGGTTTCAATTTACCTCCCTCATTCGAAAGGATGAGATAGGTTGATCCTATCACAGAGGATCAACCTAGTTTTCTTACCTAATCAAAAAATAAGGTCGTGTTCTTTTCGGTTGAAAGGAGTTGAGCACTTGAACTTAATGAAGTTAAGTTAAACTGAACTGATTGAAATTGAAGTAGCACTTAGTCGCATTATAATAGAGGTTACAATAGAGGGGATGGGGATTCGAACCTGGGACCTATTGTTCATAATACCTCCGTCTTAACCACTAGACCAAGACATCTTCGATAAGTAAGGGTTAATTTGTGAAAAGATGGTTGAACTGAACTGAATAAAGTTGAACTGAACTGAACTGAATTGAATTGAATTGAATTGAATAGAGTTAAACTGAACTGAAATTAAGCCAGAAAGAACAAAGCCTTGAGTGGGTAGGTATGATATCATAGTCATTTAAAAAGCTTTTAAGTGACTAAAAATAGAAACATAAAGAATCAAATAAAACGATCCAAAATAATATACGTAAAGTACTCAATAGAACAGATGAACTCTTACAAATATAGAATAAAGATATTGTTTAAATAATTAGTAAAAGATTTGTCCTAATATCATTAAATGATAATATTTAAATTTATTTAATCATTAAAATGGATATTATTAGTGTTAAACAAGATTGCAAAACCAGTTGACCATTCTACTAGTGAACTTGTCACCTTTAATTTGGCTATTTCTTGAGTGGAATTAAGACATGGATTTTCATCAACTACATATTTTAATCATCATAAAGGCATCTTAATTTTATATTATTACTTTATTAGACCCCTTGAGAGTTTAGAAAGCTACAATTAGAAATAAAATGTAATATGATTAGTTGCCGTTTTTCTAACGTTTACCCTAAGAACACATATTAATAAGTCGAATATGAAAAAATTTATAAAATATTTTCATTAATTATGGTAAAATAGAGTTAAAAAGCATACAAACTAGTTTGAATGCCCGTGCGTTGCAACGGGGTAATTAACTTATTTATAATGCAAAAAAAAAAAACGTTATAAGCGTTAAATGTTTACATTATATGTCTAATGATTTGTTTACATATTATTAAAATATCTCTTTAAAAAAAAAATTAATATATACGTGGGTTAACTCTTATTTATAATTATATAATCACCCTACCTTATATTAATCTTTTGATGTGGGACAATTCTACTATTTATAAGTAATATATTCACAAAAATTGGATTTTTTTCTGATGTGGGACAATTCTAATATTTATACGTAATATATATTTATCAAACCTGCATTATTTTTCAATGTGGGACAAATAACATACTCAGAATTACACCATCTTTTTTGCACTTAGTTCATCCAACCAGATCTCGAATACCGAATACAGACAATTGCTACTCATTATATCTAATAGTTATATTTAAATTTAATAATATGATCAAGTACTCTCCATTAATATTTGTACGTTGTTTTTCTTCAAAAAAAAAATTAAAATAATTGAGATACGGAAATTTCCCGTTGTACCCTTTAGTTTTGTTAGATTTTCCATGTTACCCCTACTTTTAAAAATCTGCCCATGGTACCCTTGAGGTTCCATTTTTTTGCTCATGGTACCCTCTAATGTAAAGGTTGTTAAATGGACGTTAAGTTTGTGGCAATAAAATAACAATTAAAAAATAATACCCCCTTTATTGTTTTATTGGTACGGATATCTCTCTTTTAAATGCAAATTTAATTAACTATATCATTATAATATTGGAAATTTCTCATGGTAACCTTGAACTTTGATAGATTACACATGCTACCATTGACGTTTGTTTTCTATTTTTTTATCATAATTAAAATATGTGCAAATGATAAGAACCTATACTCTAATGATAGAATATTTTTTAACACAATTCTAATTATATTATTTAAAAATTGTATATTTACGGATTTACCACACTTACATTATTTTTCAATATGGGACATATAAATTCTATAGGTAGAAAATATAATGATATAAACTTTTAAGAGCTCTCCAAGACAATACTTAAGCGACTCAAAAGATTTTGGGTTGATGCCTAAGTTCCAAGGATGCTCATAAATTCACACTACAACAAATCATCACTTGCGCCACGAATTATGCCACGGGAACTCATAATTCGTGGCTAAATTTTGCTTAGCCACGGGAAAAACTTATTCATTATTTTGGAAAAAAATTTATACCACGGGATAATTTTTCCCGTGGCAAAAAGTCACTTTCGCCACGAATTAGGCTACACCCGTGGCAAATAATCATTTTAGCCACGGCCTATGTCACACCCGTGGCGAAATTTTATTTAGTCATGAATTGTTCAATGGCAAATATTATTTTAGCCACGAACAACAAACACCCGTGGCGAGTATCTTTTCCGACTTAAATCTGAATGAAATTTAATTAAATATAATAATATGAAAATACATTTGAATATAAAAATTTAGAAACACTTTGATTAATTTAATTAATATTTTTTATTGTCTTATTTAATTTAATAAGAAATTTTAAAATTTTATAAACTTATATGCAAGCAAAGAAAAGTTTATCGTCTAATTTTTTGATTTTTTACAGATCACATTTATGTTTTGTAGGTTTTTCAAAATATTGATAATTTTAAAAAAATTGTTTTAATATATACTCTATTTATTAAAGTCGTGAATTTCTTTTACTTTTTTAAATTAAACTTTATAATCTTGAATAACAATCTTAAATGATCGTATCACATTTAAAGATATAGCATATCAAATTGAATAAAAAAGTTATTTACCATTTATCTTTAAAAATCCAAAATTAATATATTGTTAAACTATTTCATTCAAAATTTTATTTCCAACTTTATTTATAGTATATTTATAGAAAAATTTGAATTTGATATAAAATTTACGGAAATATCCCATGGTACCCTCGAACTTTACCAGATTACGCATGGTACCCCTTATTTTAAGTTTCTACTTATGTTGCCCTTGTGTTTACCTTTTTCATTCCCAGAATACTCTTTGGGGAAATTTCGTCATAACGTCTTTACTCCTATAAGTAATTTGATGAGTAATTGTGCATGTTATGTTGTTATTGTTATATTATGTAGGTACTAAATGTTAGTTTATTAGACAAAATAAGGATTTAGGTATTATTAGATGATGAATTGATAGTGTATTAGATAACAAAAAAAGGCGTCACAAGGCATATGAGTAGCGGCGTTATGACGGAAGTTTGTCAAAGGGTATTCTGAGACTGAAAAACGTAAATACAGAGATAGCATATGTAAAAACTTTAAAAAAAGGGTACCATATGTAATCTGTCAAAAGTCGAGGGTACCGTGAAAAATTTACGGAAAATTTAACTTGCTGAGAAAAAAAAATTGAAATTTTTTTTCATTGAAAATGAGCGCATCACACGGAAAAATATATATAAATTATAATAATTTAAAGTCACATGTGCAAATAATGTGAAAATTTTAAGAAAAAAACGATAAATCATAACAAATAGAAATCAGTTTAGGAAAATAAGCGATTCTTTTGTACAATAATCTTTTTCGTGGTTTTTGGGTAAAAAAGTGACTATTTTTTGGTTAATAGTGATCACTTTGGGGAAAAAAGACCTTTAATTATAAAAAGCGGTAATTATTTTACCACAAAATGGTCTCATTTTTCATATCGCAGGTACAACGGTTATACAATAGAATTTGCGAAGAAAAATATACGAAAAAATGAGTACATGAGAAATGAAAATAAGTATGTCGATAAACAAAAGAAATAAAAAAATGTTAGGGAAACACAATTAATTTTACTTTTTGGAGAAAATGGTTTACTGACTTGGGCAAAAAAAAATGACAAAATCATTAATCAGGAGGTTAATGTCGAAAATTTAATTGTTTCGGCCAAAATAATGTTTTTCCCGCAAAAATTGTAAAACATTTAACATTTATGTAATTAAATAGTACTAAAGGTAAGATTTGAAAGAAAAAAATAAACTTAAAAGGATTCAAAGTGTTAATTATATCAACAAAGGTAACATTCAATTTCGGTGGCACATCAAAATAACTCTACGGTTAAGCGTGCTCAGGTGAGAGTAGTGTTGGGATGGGTGACCTCCTGGGAAGCCTCTCCGATGCTCACAAATGCATGACTCGTGAAACGAAATAACGTTCAAATGAATCAAGTTAACTAGCGAAACAATTACCTAGATTGTCACGGTTCCGTATATGATAAAATACCCATTGTGAAAAATAAAAAAATTATTTTACGTTTTATTTATTTAATTTTCATATATAATGTTTGCCACGGGAATTATTTTTTCGCCACGGGAAATTTCTTTGGCCACGGGAGTTATTAGCCACGAGAGAATCCGTGGCCAAAAATTCAATAATAGCCACGTTCTTGTTTTTCCCGTGGCTATCCCTTTGCCACGGCCACTTGCGCCACAGAAGGTATTCCCGTGGCAAAATGATTTAGCCACGGAAATTTAGTACTTGCGCCACGAATTTAGCCGTGGCCCAAGTGCTCATTTGTAGTAGTGTCACCCACCTTATGCTATATTTTGATGTGGGAAAATTCTATTTTTTATATGTATTATATTTATTACACCTATATTATTTTTCAATGTGGGAGATATAACATACTATGAAATACACCATCTTTAATATGTGCAAATTATATGAAATCTATATATACTCTAATGATAGCATTTCTTACCATGAATCTAATAATATTATTTTCATAATTTTTTTACTTACATTATTTTGTCAAAGGAAATTTAAAAGTTTTTATATAAAAATTAGAAACATTACTTGAATATAAAATAAGAAATACATTAGTATATATTATAATAACTAAAAGATTTTCCAAACATTAACTTAGGTTAGAAACCATTATTGTAGAGACAGTAATACAAACTCTTTTAAGAGTTATCCTTGATAATACTTAAGGGAATAAAAAGATTTTGGGTTATGACTTCTATTTATAATCATAAGATCACCATGCCTTATGATAATCTTCCGATGTGGGACAATTCTAATATTTATACATAATATATTCACCACACTTACGTTACTTTTCAATGTAGGACAAATAACATATTAAGTACACCATTTTTTTTTTGCACCTACTTTGACATCAACCCGATTTAATAATGAGAAAATACAATACAATACAATATACACTTTAATGATAGCATTTTTTTTTGTCACAATCTTATTATATAATTTTCATACGATATTTTTTTTAAATGAAATATAAAGTTTTTATATCAAAATAATAAACATCACTTTAATATAATATAGAAAATGTATATATATGGGACATTTCTATTATTTATACATAATATATTCACAACACCTACATTATTTTTCAATGTGAGACATATAACATACTAAAAAGTCTATATCTTTTATATCAAAAAATTTTTGGATTAATACCTAAGTTTCAAGGATGCCTCCTATTTATATTTATAGAATAATCACCCTACCGTATACTATTATTTCAATGTGAGATACATAATTTAATTATTTAGACGTAGTATGTTCATAATGCTTACATTATTTTTCAATGTGAAAGATATAACATACCAAGAAATACATGTCTCTTCTTAAAAAACCACTATTGTATACATATTATTTTTCTTTGAAGGTAAAACCACTTAGTGTCGATCATTTGCATTCAGAAGACAACCATTAATAAAATCTTTAGTTTTGTATTGTGTCAGGAGACTACCATTAGTAAAACCTTTTATTTTTTGATTTTCTTGTTCAACCTTTAGTTATTTTTTGATTTTCTTGTTCATATTCTTAACTCTTTCCCGAGTAATTCCCAACGATTTTCACTTTATTTTTATATCATATCGTAGATAACGATAGAAAATCTTAAGAGCTCTTTAAAACAATATTTATGAGACTCAAAAAATTTTGGTGGATACATAAGTTCCAAATATGCATCCTATTTATAATCATAGGATCACATCACCTTATACTAATTTTTCGATGTGGGACAATTCTACTATTTATATGTAGTATATTTACCACACCTACTTATTTTCCAATGTGGGACAAAACATACTAAAAATTATACAATTTTACGTATTAAGAAGTACACCATCATTAACATGTGCAAATAATATGAAATTTATACTCTAATGATAGCATTTTTTAACACAAAGCTAATTATATTATTTTCATAATTTTTTTAACGATATTTTTTTGCCAAATGAAATGTAAAAGTTTGATATAAAAATTGGAAATATCACTTGAATATAATTTAGGAAATATACATATTATAATAATTAAAAGATTTTCCACTTTATTTTTTACATCAAAAATTATACTTTCCTAAATTGATTTTTGATGATGTGGACGCTCTTAGATCATTTCGAAAAAAAACTCTCTTTTATATATATATATATATATATATATATATATATATATATATATATATATATATATATATATATATATATATATATATAAATTTGTAGGATTACTTCATTTAATTGAAGTTTAAGAAGGGAAATGTGGAGTATTAAATAGTGGACATCGATAATGATTTTCGCCTTTTCGGTAATTATAATATTTGTGCGACTTATTTTCATTACTAAATTGGATCAATTGACATGATTTTATAACTCATGATTATGTCTCGACTTGGGTCACAAATTAACTTATGTCATTTATGACTTGAATCTTGACGACAAATTTTCAATTATCTACGCCATGTAGTTCAAACTTCAAAGTCCTCAAACATATATTATATAGTCGTTAAATTAAGCGATTATGGTGTCGTAGGCAATTGTATCGTAACATGTCGAGTTATCAAATTAACTTGTAGTAGTCAACTTTGGGCAATTTGAGTGTCGTATGAACGACCGTTTTTATCGACTACATGTTTTCAAATATTACATGTTACACCATGCATGTTATTACTTGATGCTAAATTGTACGTAAGTTATTCTAAACATTAAACCAATAGCTTGAAATTTCATTACATTTCTTTACTTAATTTCTAAGAAAATACTCGTATTTGTTAGGCATAAATACAGATAAGGTCGTATTTTATATAAATATGTTGGTCTTTAAAACCACTAAGTAATATTCGACATCCTCAAAGCAAATTTGAAATATTATACTCGTATTGTTTTTATTTTGTAATCGACTTTCTCCAAAGAATAATAGTCAAAAAGCATTGTCATAATAAAAAAAAATTAGTGTGCTTGCCCTTTAAGAATTCATGTATCGTCAATGGAGGATACAAAAATCGTCATGAGGATAATGGATACATATGTTTATTAGAACCAATGTGGCCACTAAGTCGCACGTATTATTTTTATTTTTGTACGTACCATTGAAGAATGTAATGTGCTAAGATGTCAATTCGATACATTGAACAATTGATTAGTGTAGTAAAACTTACGTATAGTGGTATCTATAAGCATAATCATGAACACTTAAATCAATCAGGAACGAGTTTTTTAGTTTAATCAGAAGTTTCGGGCTTGACTCATAGAAATGTAAGAGTTTTAAAACTCATGAAAAAGAGTTTACCATCCTACTATCCTAGTAGTACTTCCCGACTCAAATCCAAACTAAATCACATGGCTAATCACCAACAACAATTTATTTCTTTCTCCATTAAGAAAAACAATCAAACCATAACATCATCTAAACTCTTGTCATACAAGAATAATGGTATCTAGATGCCCTTTCACCATTTTTTTCACAATTACATAATTCTTATACTTAGCTAAAAGTATAATTGATCGTGTTAAATATGTACTATGTAATATTTTAAATCTTATAAAAATATCAAATTGGAAAAAAGGTAGATAAAAGTACTTTTCCGACAATCACCCTCACGAGAGCTTAATACAATACCATTGATGACGAATTGACGATGACATGGTCTTTTGGTTAAATGTTACTCCAACAAAAAAAGTCATGCAATAGACAAGGACATTATACGAGAACTCGAGGAAGTCAAGAAAGATGTGGATATTAATCAGAATGGTAAGCGAATTGTGTTAGGTCTTTTGGATGCGAATGAGGTCAGAGTTGGGAAAAAGTGCGCTTCTTCACTTCAAATTCAAGAAGGTGATTTGGGGCGGAATATGGTTACACCTATCAGTTCTCCATCGCCACAAGTGCATCCTAGTGACTTTGTTGCTTCGCCAGTTCAGTCTATGGATATAGGGAGTAACAGTGAAGTTAGTAATAGAGATTGTTCGACTGATGGGTCTATTGGTTTGACTGATGTGCCAGTGGTTCTGGGAATACAAATGTGCCTATGGATTTCGAGAGTATCAGTGCGCCCGACGAGACCTCGAATGATACAAAGGTTGGTAATCCATCCTCCTCAACTAACTCAAGATCTCCTCAAGTCCGTTTCACCAACAAGAAGTGACCTCATAATACACTAAATCTATCATCTCAAGATTATGATATTTTACTAGGGGGCAAAAATTTGGGATTCTACCACCCACGGTCCATGTCTTTCATGGGGGTCTGTCCCCTCACCTCTAAATAAAACCATCCAGACGGGCACTCCCCTTGAAGAAATTTATGGGACAGTAGAAGTTCCCACCTCTTCTCCTTCACCGGAGAACTTTTTAAAAACAATTAATGTCGAACAGACTGAAAGTGTTGAGTTGGTTCAGGAGGAGGCCATTTACAGGTTGAGATCTCATCGTTCCAGTTTAAGTTCGCCGTTGTAAGGGATCATTCGCTTAGCAAAGAGGGGCACAGTGTGGATCATTGCCACCCTAAAGGTCGAAAGGGTCATGCTTTTGCCTCTTCGTAGAAAAGATCTTTGGTTTCTGTCCCTGTTTCGACTTCTTTTTGCAGGTACACCCACATTACTGCTACCGTTATGAGGATGAAGCGGAAGGATGTCCACTTAATCGAGTTTGACGCCCAGTACCATCCGCCATTCAAGAAAAGTCGTCTTTTCTCTTCGGTTGCGACTACTTGTATTGTTTTTAGTGTGACTTGGGTATCAAATTGTTTTGGGGTTCCTAATGCCCCTTTGTTTGTACTTTAAATGTATCCTTGTGTACTACTCCCTCTTATTCGTCCTATAGTTCCTCTTTCATTATAATACTCACATATATTAGAGAATATGGAACATTAGGCTGAATAGGAAAGAGTAGTTTTTATTTATAAAAGTTTGTTGTTGTAAAAAAAAAACATTTTAACAATTCACATTATTAAGCAGGGGCGGACGCAAGATTTTACTTAAACATATGTTTGGTTTGCATTTTCCCAAAAAATAATACAAAAGTAATGCTCTTGATTGGATTTGAACCGTGGTGACCTTGTTTATAAAGTAAAGCTCCAACCATTGAGCCAATTAATTTTTTTTTTTTTTTTTTGACAGCAAGAAATAGCATAGCTTACAACAGAGCTTCCTGAGCAAGATTATGAGCTATCCTATTTACTCCCCTAGGACAGAAACTAAGAGAGCAATAGTGAAAATGAGACGCAATAGACTTAATATCCTGGATGATGCAAGAAAAAGACGCAATAGGCTTCTCCGCTCCAGCAACCTGCATAACCAAGGCAAGACAATCTGTAACCAATCTAACATGAAGATACCCTTCATCCAAGGCCCATTTTAGCGCCTTAATAGCAGCCTGGCCTTTAGCTTGCAGGGCAGAAGAGGCAAACGAACGAGCATTCGCAGTATTCCTTAAGGTCTCATCACCATCCAACAAGCACCACCCCATGCCAGAACTTCTATCAGCCCTCCAAGCAGCATCACACTTAACAGTGCACACATTTCCGCACCCAGGTCCACCAACAATCCAATAGGGAAACGGGTTTCTAATCCTTTTCACTAATCCAAAATCAGAAGAAAAGTCCAGCAAAGACGATTGATCGAAGGCGGCTAGCATCCTTATTGCACACGACCTCATTCATACCCTGAATGTCGCCAGGAATTGAATTTAGAGCCCCCCTAGGCCAAGGGCGACGACTCCTGAAGACCATATCATTCCTACAACACCAAATTCTTCAAAGGGTAGTTATAAGGGAGAAAAGGAGGGAGCTAGGATCTGGGCGAGTTAAGAAATACGTGACCCAGTTTATAACCCAAATCCTAACATCAAGATCCACTCCCCCAGTGATTTTAATACCTAGAGGGCAGCCAAACCAAAGAGCCTTTGCAAAGCTACAATCTCTGAAGAGGTGAGAAATAGATTCCACACAAGTAGGTAAGTCATTGCAAAGAGTACATGAGGAGCGCCAATTCATCTTGCGCTTAAGGAATTCAGAACCCACAGGAAGGGCATTAGCCATAAATTTCCATAAAAACACCCTTAGTTTGTAAGATATAGGCAACTTCCAGAGCTTTGATTTACAAAAAGCCACAATGGGTGCAGACATTCTAGAGCGATCAGCACCCGTGATAGGTCCATCAGATAAGACCTAAGCAGCATAATAACCCGACTTGACAGTGTATTCACCATGTTCAGAAAATTTCCAATAGAATGAGTCATCTGAAGGTTGACACGAAATATAAGTTGCGAGGATTTTCTTTGTAACTCCCTCACCCAGATCGAAACCAAGAGAGGAAAGATCCCATCTTCTATGATTATCATATATAAAGGTCACCTACCAGGAGCGTCAACAGAATCCCCGCAAAGATCATGAAGACTATAACCCTCTATCCATTTACTCTTCCAAGCATTAATACGAGATGAAGATCCAATAGTCCAAGCAATATTATTCTAGATAAGATCGGAACCCCAGACAAGGCTTTTGAGGGCCCATGACGACGCATGGGGAGCCTTCCAACGATTCTGGAATAAAATATCATCTTGGATACCAAGCTTGAGACCAATAACTTTACTAATAAGGCTTCCCGAATCACATAAGATTCTCCAAGCAGATTTGACAAGAAGGGCTTGGTTAAAGCAACCAATATTGCGAAGACCAAGGCCCCCTTCTCCCACAGGTCTACTAAGAAGTCTTTACTACACCAATGAATAGACTTATTAGTTCTAGTTCCACTCCACCAAAAATGCACCATCAAAGACTGAAATTTTGATGTTACCGGTATGCGAAATACCGATAGAGAGAATAGGGATAGTGAAGAAAGAACAGAACGAATAAGAGTCAGTTTACCAGCCGAAGAGAGAAGAATATTATTCCAAGAGGATAGCCTTCGCTTAGTTTTTTCAACAAGAAATTTAAATAACTCCCTCTTAGAAGACCCAATACTCGTTGGCAAGCCAAGATAGTTACCAAGATCATGCTTAGGAGCAAATTTAAAATCAGAAAGGCACTTCTTGACCATCATAAGTGAGCCAATTAAAAATTAATGCTATTAATAAGTACCAAAATTAAATTATTTCTAAAATTTGAGGGCGGCACTTGCCCTCCCTTTCCACCTCAAATTCGCCCCCAATTGAGGATATATGTGAAAAGATATTACGATGGACAACTTTATATCCATCAAATTAGTCCGTTAATAATCACCAACAGATCAAACACAAGCCAGTGATCACTTTGATAAAAGGTCATGGTAGACGTATTGTTTGGGTAACATTATAATAAGACAATTTTACATATAAGACGATCCTTTTATAGTTTTATCTAAAAAAATATCCATTTATTGTTAATAATAAACGAGTGTTTTTTATACATGGAGATCGACATAGACTCTCTTAACACGATAATTACGGCTTATTTAAGCTCTTTTCATTAATTGCTCCGTGTGTTCTTCTTAACATTGCACGTGCATGCGCTCGAATAATCACCCTACATATGGATGACCTTAATCCATCAAACTCAAGTCAAAGTTAGCTCAAATGTCGACTATTTTAGTGTTTAGACTTTAGATATTATGGAGTATTTTATTATGATAAATCATTTAAGTGTCTAGATACAAAATTAAACAATATTTTAACTATTTCGCCTGCAATTCCTTGATAATTTCGATTTCATCACTAACATGCTATTTCAAGCGAGTAATTTTAATCCCTTTCTATTTTTTTTTATCGACTATTACTCGTACTATTTATCAACTACATCCCTTAACTTGACACCGTCAATTTAATTTCTAAAAAATAAGTGAACTATAATGACCAAATTGATTTTCTAAGTATAAAGTGTATGTTACCAATAACCAAGTCTTAATGAATATACAAGTAATGTTTTATCATATAACACGAAAGACAAGTTTAAGGCACGCCCTTTATTTGTATCAAATGAGCCACAATGTGATAGAATATTAGGCGTGGTGAGATTCGAACTTGGGATCTGTTGTCCACTATACTTCATTCTTAATTATTAGGCTAATATATTTTTGGTTGAAGATCGGTTTTTCTTATGAGTAATTCGAAAGAGTAAGAGATCGGACCTTTAAGTAGGCAAGTAGCAATCAACTTTAATTATTTGTTAATCATAATTAAATAATGATGAAACAATAGGTCTTGGTATAGACGGATGGGGCGAACAGACGGGTAAAGACCTCTAATAAAATGGGTAGGGGGGACAAGGTGGGGCACCCCCATGTGCTTCTCACTTTATGGCAAATGGGTATTTTGTGAGGGGAAATGGTATCCGTCTATACGTATAGACGGATATTGTCCGTCTATAATGAGAATTTGTGATGATGAAATTATTTGGAGGTCCACGAGTTGAGGAATAATGACATGGGACCTTGTTATGGTCGTGCAATTGTAGCAATTTAAGATAGTCAATATATATCACATCATTGAGTCAACTAGAAGCTAGGCAACAACCATAAAATAAGTCTTTTGTAAAACAGTTTAATAAGAATAGTGTTTAAGTTTAAAACGAGAAAAATATCACAATTTTATAATAAAAAATAATCATATAATAATAAAATACTATAATTAAAATTGTCATTTTTAATAATAAACCGAATCACATTTTATCTTAAAATAATCACATTTTATTCGTCTTTACTTTCAAACGGATACCACCGTTTAAAACGAGAATTTGCCGTGATAAAAAAAAAAAACTGAGATCAAGGAAATAAGTGATCCCATTTGTACGGAAAAGTGTACCAATCGTTGGTTGGCGCAGTGGTAGCATAAGGCTGCGCTTGGTAGGGAGATCTGCGGATCGATCCCCTACAACTGCGATTGAGAGGGGCTTAAATACCGTAATCCTTGGACACGCCCCGAAATCCGGATTAGTCGGCCTAATGTGGTTCGGATTACCGGATGGTTTAGACCAAAAAAAAAATTGTACGGAAAAGTCTACACTTAAATTAATGGCTAATACTTCGTATGTGTTTATTATTGAGTAATTTATAAGTTTGACTCTATTATTCAAATTATATTGGCCACATCCCATTTTTTTTTTTTTTTGCAGTTTCTTTACATATTAAACATATTAAATAATTTAAAAAAAATTGTCAAAGATAATGTGAATGGCTCAATTATTTTGGCTATTTTAAGTGTTGACTTTCATTTTTTTATTAAGTAGACCGATTATTGGACTGATTTTGTCAACAATATATTCTTATTGTTTGGAACAACATAGGGATCTTTCTTTACGTCAATGTAATGGTTCTGTAAGTAGACATTTAAAATATATTATTTAAAAATGTTGTATGAGTTTCTTTGACCTTAATTAACGATAATTTCATTCATATAATTCAAGAAAATAATTGCTTAAATTAGTGAGAAAATAATATTGTAAACTATACCTAATTTAAATTCACTATCCCTCTAACAATCCGTAATTTAAACTCACTATATATATTCAAGAAAATGTTCTGAATACAAAAAAAACATATAACTTACTAACGTAGTAGTTTTCTTCACGTCATTTTGTGATTTTGCATCCCCTTCTCGATCTGTTTTACAGGTAACTAATATATTACATTTCATAAACAAACATAATCAATAAGCTGGTTTGCCCGAGTGGTTAAGGGGGAAGACTTAAGATCTTCTGCACATAAGTGCGCGTGGGTTCGAACCCCACAGCCAGCAATTCTATTGTTTTTTTTTTTTTTTCGTTTTTTTAAAATATATATACATTCATGAATTACAACATGAACATAGAAGTCAACCAATTTGCATGATACGTTTTACTACACAATCATCAGCCAGCAATTCTATTGTTTTTTTTTTTTTTTCGTTTTTTTAAAATATATATACATTCATGAATTACAACATGAACATATAAGTCAACCAATTTGCATGATACGTTTTACTACACAATCATCTCAGTGGAGTATAATATATATGAGATCAGAATTTAGATTTTTGAATCTCCTTGCCTTATGTTTGGTTGTATTTTCTAACCTTCACAGTCTACTTAGAATTAGTAAAGCTGATCCGATTATATAAGATGGATCCGATATTCAAAAAAATGACCTGAAACCTAAGTTCATTGGACTTGACTCAAAATGACCGACCCAAAACCTACGGATTCACAACGCCATAATTGACCATATGTCCATATCCGATGATTCAAAGTGACTTAAATGCTCTAAAACACGTTTAACTTTTGTCCTAAAGTACTTAACATTATACATTAAAATAAATGGTTTATAACATTCCTTAAATAAATACGGAGTAGTTCATTACGTAATTCCGCAAAATATACAAGAATGACCCTAACCCAAAATAAATTGACAACAACACATCCGATACTGACCCGATTCTCAACATGTCCTAACCCGACCCGTCCGAAAATATGCCACGCATCGAAAATGACTTGACATAAATCTGACCTAATTAACTCGTTTACCAAATCTAATTGCACCATCTTTCTGCCTCTTACATAAAAGAAAACTACTCACACATCTCCATATCGGAAACATTTAGTAATCCCTTATTAAATTATCACACCTTACATGCAAAAATACATCATTAATATACTCAATTCGTCTTGATAGTTTGAGAGGTGAGGGGACGAACCCTCATGAAAGACACATCTTAATTCGTTTTCTCCTAGATCTCGTTAGTCCATTTTAAGTTTGCTGCTGTCAGGAATTACTCTCTTGGCAAAGAGAAATGCAATGTGTACTGCTGCGCTAAAGTCCGAAAGGCTCGTGTTTCTACCACTTCAAGGGATTCCTCACTGACTTCTGCCAAGATTTCAGCTTCTTTTTGCAGGTACCGCAATACTACTACGACTACTACAAGGATGAAGCGGAAGGAAGCCCGCTTAATCGAGTTTGCCACTCACTAACATCCGCCGTTCAAGAAAAGACGTCTTTTTTCTTCACTTCTGACTACATGTTCTGTTTCTACTGTTAGTTGGGTTTCAAGCGGTTTTGGGGTTGCTAATACCCCTTCTTTTGTACTTTAATTGTACCTACGGATTTAGTTTTATTTCCATAAAAATTTATTGTTGTCAAAAAAGAAAAAACATAAGGCCTAAGGCCCAACTCGTATCCGACCCAAACCATTAATCTCAAGTTTGCAACATGCTAACCACTAACGAGTTTCAAACCAGCTATTCTATTTATCAACGAGCCGCAAAATTAAAGTCACGCTAAATTAAAGTCACGCTAAGGCCTAAGGCCCAACTCGTATCCGACCCAAACCATTCCTTCGTATAATACTAGAACACAAAGCGTCCACTAACACAAATTGTTCTATAGGACCATTTTTAGTAAAAGACTAGCCTAAAGCGCCCAACTAAGTAAGTTAATAAATGTGTAAAAAAATTTGTTTATTTTGGTAACATAATACTTTATCTTGATAACTTACATATTTAAATATGTCGGTATTCATTATAAGATATCGAGTAATTAAAATAAAATTGAAATATGAATGTAATTATATGTTAACTTTGGGCTTTTCTTCTTTTGGGCCAGTCTTATGCTATAGAACGGTCCTATAGGAGAGTTGCTGCTCCACTAAAGAGGGAAAAAAAACATAAAACAAAGAGTAGTTTCCTACGCAAGAAACCTTCTATATAATTTACTTTTGACTGTATTAATTTCTCACTTTTCTCTCTCTAAATCTGTCTCAACAATTTCCTTCACAAGGTATGTGATTACGTCTAATCACTCGCTAATTACTACATTCTTGTTTATAATAATTATTATATTAATATATTGATCTTATTTTGATCTTGAATGCATGATTCATTGATTCTTGTAGTTTTTTTATTGGTTATTTGTAATCGTAGTGTTAATTTTGTTTAATTGATTGTAGTATGTTTACAAACCCTAGAAAATAATGATGAATTGTACGTTTGATTGATTTAGTAGCTGTTTTTGTAAGTGTAATTAGTTTAAATAATAAATTTGCTTCAAGAAATATTGAATACATTGCTCTCCATCGGAGGATTGGATAAACCCCTAATATTTGTAATTTGTGGTTTGATTTCAATATTTTCTTTGGACTAATTAGGGTTTTGATTACAGTTGATTTGTACTGGTAGTTGTTTTTAGCTTGTGTGCTTAGGAAAGCATTAGTGTAATGGTTAGACGTTTAGTGGACTTAATTAGGATTCAAGAGCCAAAGAAATTTAAGACATAACGGAGTTGTTGTCGTTGCGTGATCAATGTGGCTAGATGTGGGAATTTGTGATTGCGTGATCAATGTGGGTAGATGTGGGAATTTGTGATTTGCACTCGGCTAGGATATTGAACTTTTGAGATTGTTGGTAAAGGGTTTTGTTTATGATTGCATTCTGGTAGTTGTCTTTAATTTAGTTTTTTTGGGGTAGGACACGGTGTAGAGACATAATGTGCAAGGGTAGAGAACACATGAGCCAAAGGATTCTATGGGAAGATGATAACGAAGTGTTTTTGTCGTGAATCTTGGTCGCGTGATCAATGTGTGTAGATGTCAGGATTTATGGCTTACACTCGGCTAACATATTGAACTTCTGAGGTTGTTGGAAGGGGTTTTGTTATTGATGGCATTCTGGTATTTATCTTTAATTTGGATTTAGGACAAGGGGTAGAGAACGCATCAAAAGGATCCCTAAAGAAGGGTAAGGAAAATAGTTGTGTGTGTTTCTGGAGTTTAAATTTGTGGTTACAGAGTTTATAACAGGGCACAAACTTGTTCATGGCTGTTTACTGAATGTCAGGGAAAAACTTATTTTTTTTAGAAATCGTCAATGTCTTTAGGGACTGAAATCTGATATAGTTGAATCTTAAAACTGTTAACTTACACGGGTATTAAAAGCGGGACTGTGCCTTCTTGGCTTCTTCCTATATACAGTATTAAGACAGTGAAAGTATCTCATATCACTGCAATTTTGGTCTTTATTTTATGGTTTATATTCCTGTTTTCTGTCCAAAATGCAGAATAACAAGATGAAGATTGACACAAGTGGTCTTGAATCAACTGCTCCACTTGGTGGAGCTAGACATTTTCTTTTTGATGGCTTGCAGATGACCCCTTCGTTTGATCTTCCTTCTTTTGATCATCCAAACAGTTCAAACGTGTGTGGTTCCTTTGCCTTGTCTATCTATTAGTACTCTATTTTTGTGCGAAGTAGTTAGAGTAATCATGGTACTTGTCCATTAATAAGTTTTTATACCTTCTCCCTGCAGTTTGATGGATTTCAGAAAAAGGCAGTAGAGATGGTGAAGCCAGCTAAGGGGACTACTACGCTTGCTTTTATTTTCAAACATGGTGTCATTGTTGCCGCTGATTCACGGGCCAGCATGGGAGGCTACATATGTATGTTTGAAAACTAACCTATCCTTGTAATTTCTGAAATGCACTCTTTTATGTCTGAAGTCTCAATCGATTGCTTTTACTTGTATGTTAACCTTGACATGATGAATTGATGATGATGATATTGTGACCTTCGAATTACAATGATATGCTCTTCAGATTTTGATTTCCCTTAGAAGAATTTTGGCTTTGTCGTTTTCCTATCAGTTTTTTGGGGCTAGGATTTAGTCATTCATGATTGCTCTCTATTTGCAATCTGATGTATTTTTCACGCTTCTTTTATGGAAATATTTGCAGCATCCCAATCTGTTAAGAAGATAATAGAAATCAATCCTCACATGCTTGGCACGATGGCTGGTGGTGCTGCTGACTGCCAGTTTTGGCATCGCAATTTGGGCATCAAGGTAAACACAAATCTTATCCATCTCATTTTGGGTATCGAGTTACATTTAAGTTGACTTGTGCTCACGTGCCATCTCATTTTGGGATTTTATCATTGTTGCTCCCCTTATGCTTTGTTCAACCCCTCACTAGCCACCTTTAAGCTTTTGTTGGTGATCTCTCTGCTTTGAGGATGTCTGAGCACCTATGCGCTTCTTTAATTGTGTTTGTGCTGAGTTTCCGAGTTATTTCCACTGCAAGCCACTTGATACACACTGACTAGTTATGCTTTTTCTTTGATCAACAGTGCCGGCTGCATGAACTAGCGAACAAGCGAAGAATTTCTGTCACTGGTGCTTCCAAATTGCTAGCAAATATACTGTATAGTTACAGGGGTATGGGCCTGTCAGTGGGTACTATGATTGCTGGATGGGATGAAACGGTAAAATCGGACTCTAAACTCACAGTGGCGGTTGTTTATGTTATGTTTTGAACATGATTAACAGTGTATTTAAATGTTGATTCTAGGGACCTGGTCTGTACTATGTGGACAGTGAGGGCGGAAGGCTCAAAGGAATGCGTTTCTCTGTTGGATCTGGTTCACCATATGCTTATGGCGTGCTTGATAATGAGTTAGTCCCTATTTCTGTAATTCTATTTTTTTATTACTACGAGAATAACACTGTAAGGTTTGTCAAAACATATGGTGAACTTTTTTCTTAATTAGCTAAGGAATAAGATTAATTATGAAGACTTTATTTTAATATTAAACTTCGATAGACTTTACTTTTTTCTGTTATGGCTATTGTCTATCTGTGTATACCCAGACACAAATTTTCAAGTGACCGACAATGTAGGGCTGTTCTATTGGTTAACCACCGATTTCTGGTTGAACTTTTGGGGTTCAATATTATATATTCACACTTTTGGAGTGATTATTTCCAAGCCTTTTGTTCTGAAGGCCTGGTGTTTTTAGAACAGTGTCCACTTTTAGCATTTCATTTCTTCATGATCATATGAATCATACCAGCCAATCTAGTCTATCTTTTGTTTATGAGTTCCGTTTTTTTATTGTGTGTGTGTGTGTGTGTGCTTTCTTTTACTCTTCTCCTTTCGTGTTTCGCTAGACTGTCAGTCAGCTGGATATTATAGAGTTGTAGATACTGTCTGGTAGCTACTTATGTGCATATTCTTATTTATTAGCTCAAACCTCATTTGAATATTTCCTTTTGTTTGTAGGTATCGGTATGATATGACGGTGGAGCAAGCTGCTGAATTAGCTAGACGATCTATCTATGGCGCCACTTTTCGTGATGCAGCTAGTGGTGGAGTTGCTAGCGGTATGCTCTCTCTAATACCTCTTATATAGATAACATAAACCCCGTTACCCCGGTGAGTTGCCAGCAGATGTGGCATAACTAACTTTGTCCCCAAACAAATTGAACCTGAACCTGATCTAATAACAGTTCACCCATAATGACCTGAACCTGTAATGGCGCAATCTGAATGTCGCGTTTTCCAAGTCTAGTTTCCTCACTTGCCTGTGCCTGATTGTGTTTGTTATGCTATGCAGTCTACCATGTGGGACCTGATGGATGGAAGAAGCTCTCAGGTGATGATGTGGGTGAACTTCACTACAAATATTACCCAGTTGTGCCAACAGTGGAGCAGGAGATGGTGGAAGCCGGTGCAGCTTAAGAATCCTGTTTTGAATATGCTCATTCCTGGCCACTGGCAGCAACCACATCCTGACGGAGTGACGGATAGGCGATTCTTCATCCTTCATTTGTCAAATAACATTGTTTTTCAGTATTTTTTTTGAACTTTCTAAATTGAGAAGTTGAGATGGTTCTGACCTTGTAGTGTAGCATTGTAGCCAGTGTATGTTGTTTTGAATTAGATTCAACTAAATGAACTCTGTCTATATTGTCTCCTACTCAGTTGTTTTCTCGTATGTTTTAGGAATGCTAAATCAGTACTCCTTTTAAAACCGGTTCTTTTGGATGTTGTCGATGTTGAGTCTTCCCTCTTTGTCTTAGAAAAGTCATTAGACCTGAGTAAAACGTTATATATAATCACACTTTTTGAGGGAAAATTAAATGAGTCTAGGATTTATGATTGTTTTTTGAGGGAAATGATTTATGATTGTTGATGATAACAAGTAGGATTATAACAAATATAAAAAATATCGGGATTTTCATTTTTAGTCAACTCACCGATTGAAAGAATTATTACTCCGTCTGTGTATACGGTAACACACTATTCATTTATTCATCTTTGGTAAAATCTCTTGTGAAAAAAAAAACATTAATAAATAAATACTAATAAATACGGAGTACGTGATAACTACTTTTCTTAATTATGTACATCTCGGCGAATTGCTAATAACCGTTTTAAGCAATTAACAGAACCACTTATAACCGTTACACACGGTGCAGTTTAGGTTTGGAGTTTGGTCGAAACCGTGTCCAAATCAAATTAAATTAGCGGTCGGTGAACCCAACCGCGAAAGAACACCCTACATCTCGCTATACTAGATTACTCGTATATACTACGCTCCCGAAGTTCCGATTGATCTCTCATTGTCTCCCTCCCCCAATTCAATTTTAATTTTAATTTCTCGATCTAGGGTTTGGATCCCCAATTCTCCTGGGTTTCCTTCGTCAAATACGGAATAACATCTTTGAAGGCCTGAAGCTCTTCATTTTTTTTTTTTTGCTGAATTCTTAAGGTATACTCGTCTTTCTCCTGTCTATTTTTAATTTTAATCATCTTTCTTCTGATTTACGCCTTTTTTTCCGCAATATAAATGTAGGCATGTAGCTATATACATTATTCTTCTTGCTTATATTTGCAGGAATTTCTAGCAAATTACAATTTTCAGGACGAAAGGAGGCTATTAATTATGGTAATTCCACATTTGAGCTATCAATTACTTCCTATTTTTCTATTCCATTTAATTGCTTACGTGTTCAATTTTGAAAAACGTATATAATCAAATGGAACCGAGGAAATAGTTGAAATTTAGTTTTTGTAAAATTGAGGATGCTGATGGAAATTTGATTTGGTAAAATGCAGTCAGCATTGTTCAATTTTCACTCATTTTTGACAGTGGTGCTGTTAGCTATCTGTACCTGTACTTACATCAAGATGCATTTTCCTGCCATTCTTGAGCAGAGAACTGGGTATTTCCCTCTTCTTTTTTCCCCCAATTATTAGCTATTGATCATCCATGTTTCGAATTTACTTGCGAATGCCTGTCGAGATTCAAGTATGGAATGCTGATTGATATGTGTTAGATCCATCTTTGTTTTTATGGATTGATCGGGTTTTGTTTTAAGTTGTACTCATATGTTGGATTGGGTGAAGGTGTGTATGTTGAACTTATGCGTCTTTGCATTCATGACCTTCAGTCCTAATGTAGGGTGCATTTGGCTTTGTAATAACTGTTGAGCTAGCTGTATCATGGAATGGTCAATTGGATTAATCCTCGAACTAATTTTCATTAGTGGTCATCTGAGAAATCGCAGTCGCTCTCGTTTGTTAACAGTCATAGAAAGAACATACGTATGATCTATCCCTACCCTGCAATAAACGAGAGCTTTTAAGAAACGAACTTAGCCGTTAAGCTTGGTCAATGTACAACCTTGCTGTTTTGGGTATGTAAGGCTGTAAGGGTATATAAAGTTATAAACAAAACAAGCTTTCTGTGCTTTAAAATGTGCTGGACTCAATTTATTGACCTTTTAGATTGTCTTATGTCCTTTACTGTTATAGGATGGGTAATTTCTTGGACCACGAGGAGTTACATTATTATAAACTCAGACCCTGCATGAGTCTTTTTGGGCTGGGATGGTGCCGCCTCTTACCGGTGAAATTAGATGTTATGACCTAAATATGATCTCAGAAGTGTATGTTGTTTCCCTTACTAATTTGACCTTGTGAATTGTGATCACTGACCAGGCTATTCTTTATTCGGGTGAACTTGATGTCCTGTTACATTTATTTTATGTTAGTTGGAAATGGTTCTTCCTTATAGCACACTTCATTTAGCCTTATTCCGTAGTATTAGTTGTCCTTGTCTATCACTTATTGGAAACCATCACTTATTTCTGTTGTGTTGGAGGGAAATGGTAGTCAGTATTGTGCAAACTTCATTTGATGTTGGGTTCACTGTTATCTAGTACGGAGTATATTATATGTAGGTGAGCTTTATAAGATGGGTAAAAATTCGATCAGAGAATGCATAAAAATACAAGGGACGAGGATGAGACATCCTGTTCTTTTCTAGATATTGTATTTGATGGGCTTGTTTTGCTGCTAAGTACAAGGAATGAGGATGAGACATCCTATCCTCTTACTATTATCCTTACCTACAAAGTAAATACGGAGTAATATTTTACTATAGCTAGTGTATTTTCTATTTGATTCCATATGTATGCAGTGGGCATATATTGCCCTGTCGTGCCCTTTTTCCGGAAATTGGTGTAGCAGTTACTCTATCAAACGCTACTAAAGTGAGAATATGATTGATATTCTTCTCATTTTCTCTACTGTCTTGCTGGCTTGTTGCAGATTTCGAGGGTTCTTTTGGAAGGCTGCTAGGATTGGTAAGCTTATCCACTTAAACTGAATACTGGTTAATGCTGTTTCGATTTCATGATTTTAGCTTTTAATGGGATAGACATGTTTTGCAAAAGAACCCTTTTAATGAAGTCATAGAAAATGGTCAATATCCTGCTAAAATTTTCTACACACACACACGTCTGAGGACAGTTTTAAGAACAAGATGAAATTCTATCTGAGGTTGTGTTTGTTGAATCAGGTGAACGGTTGAGTCCATGGGTGGCGGTTGGATGCTTTACAATGGGTTTCTCTATAATCTTTTTCTAATTGACTTCGATGTTCCTTTTTATTCTTGTGGAAAGCTGCTTGTGGACTTATGGGAGTTGGGTTTACCCATGTTATCGTTTAAACAACCCATTTTTCTATCTGGGCTACTGTATGATATTCTGGGGAACCCGATTTGAATAGCTAGTGGTAAGTGTTAGCTCTGGTTTTCACCTATATTGTATTGATACGTTCATATCGACATTTAACCTGTCTAGGTATTTTGACACGACCAATCTCCCAGTTTAGCACAATTGCCAGGGTACTACGCAACATTTTAAGCTTTCTTGTACAATGTTTTCTTCTTTTCTATACTATGTGATTTGGCTGAATGTATCGGGTACAATGTTAGCCCTGGTTTTTACCTTTCTTTTCTTCTTTATATTACGAGTCTGGTTTATCACCGGAGCATTAACTCACACTCGAGTTGTTTCATCTTGTCTTCAATGACTTGGCACAATAATCCCGTCCCATTGGCAACTTTTTAACTTAACAAATACTGTAACTTATATAAATAGGATTTTTAGTTAATACACCGTAACTACTGAACAAGACGAGGGAAGTACGTTGTATGCTCAAACAACATAATCAACTGATGAGTCATAATCTCATTATGATCTGATTGTATTTTCTTATATGAATAGAGTTTTTAGTTGATCAAGTTTAGATCACAGAGTATTTGTATAGGATCATTTTTAAAGTTTCGAAGTGCGTTAATAACAAGAAAGGACGATCTTAATGTCAAATTGTGGTATGTAACTATGTAAGCATGTTCCTTATGAACTGATGTACTCATTTTGAACAAGTTACTCGAGCATGGACATGCTTAGGTCTTTTTGTCTCATCCATCTATTTGACCCACTTTATTGTTTAAGACGGATATGTCTGTCTTAAACAAGAATGTAAATAAACAAAGAAATAAACTTCACTTTTCACTCGTCAATGATGTTTCTTTAACATCGCAAACTATATTGTTACTGTAATTGAAAGATTTAAAAGTAAACACTCAAGTTTGCTATGATAATTTATTTGTCACTCTTTTTTACAAATAAAATCTGATTAAAAATATAATTTACCCAGCAACAGCAACATGACTTGGCCTCTTACCACAGCTTAAACTTCTAACCAAACTTGGTAAGCAACGCTTTACTGACTTTTTCCTTTCTAATTTAATACTACTATTATTATTAGTAGTAGTAGTAGTTGCTGATTTCTGCTTATTTTCAATACCTACTTGAGCTGCCTTAATGCTTGTTTGGTTGTCACTGCTAAAGCTGCTGCTTTCTTTGAATAAATCCGATAATCGTCTTCCTTGATGTTCACCATCCTTGTCTAGTTGCTTTGTCGGCGAGGCATCTGCCCATATTATATCGATAATTCATAAGATTAGGAATGATTCAAAGTAAAGGTTCAAACTGTATGTGTGCGCTTCTTATACTGTTATGGTTAAATTCGCGAAAGGGTAAGTATACACACATTTTGTAGCACCCCAACTCCCCTGAACGGGAAAAAATACTCGTGTTACTCGCCAGGCGGTGTAGAGGGCCCATAGACCGGACTAACCTCACTCGTGTTTACAAGTTAGGTTAGTGTTGGTGAAAATTGTCAAATTTTCCGAAAACTAATCAAAGCTTCCCTGTTTCCTAATCGTATCACTCGGTAGTACGTGTTGGTAATTACCATCGACGCTCCCTTCTACCCCACAGTAGAAGACAAGCGGGTTGAAGTATCGCATTTATAGTATAATCCCTACCATAAGCTCATCATCACATTGAAGTATCTTATAAGTTATGTGCATTAAAGAAGTGTTCAGAAGTCGTATATATCTATTGTAGTATGAAGGTTAAATGGTCCGTCAGAGAAGTGCGAGGCGCACCTATACATAAATTTAGTAGTTGAGCCTAATAACACACCCATCATGTAGGGGTTGCGGTACAGGTACATATATTCGCGTCACAGTCTTATACAGTTAATCAGTTATGCATCATATCTACAACTTAATGCACCGTTGGTTTTATTGTTGTAGACAGTCTCAGCTCTCAACCCATGCTAATTATTGCAGAGTACTTATTTTTCGAAACCATGTAGATAAGGCTTGGGTTGATGATGATTGTTATGTTCGACCCTTATGTTCGATTTGACTTGACCCGAGGATAAAAACGGTAACATGAAGAATAGCTGCAATTGAATATAGGGAGGAATGGAGGATAGAGTAATCTTACCACCATTAACACTGACGAAATCTTCATCGTCCGACTCTAGCCATGCCTTTGAATCAAAAAATTGTTCTTCTTTACTACCTGTTTCACTAAACTATCAATACTCTGCTTAATACTAAGACAATAACATTGTTCAAGTCTTTCGTGGGTATAGGTCAAAACTTAAACTTAAGAAAGTCATTTTGCTTCATTTCATCACAATACAGAATCAAAGAATAACAAATTTTTCGTTCCATTGAAATAAGAAACTTTTTACTAGCCGAAAATAGCATCAAAATATATCAAACTGTACACTAACTTGGAACATGATTCAAGATTTCATTTATAATAACAAAGTTAAAATATATAAGAAAGGAGCAACCTGCAACTTGCCATATTGAAGGTTGAACATGGTTGACCACTGGCTTCTCCATAGCAGCAGTAGTCGTAGTAGTAGTAGTAATTGTCGGAGGAGGAGGAGGAGGAGGAGGAAGTTTTGGAGAACTTTTTTTAGAAACACATGAACCCATGCCTAAATACAAGAACACCCTCTTCATATTTTTTTTTTGATAATAAGAAGAGAAAAATAAAGCAAAGAGTAAAGATATTAGAGAATAAAACAAAAGCAATGAAATAATATCTTTAAAAATAACTAGAAATTTGTTTGTTATTGCATATAATGTGGTTGGTTGGTTTTGGCTTTTAAAAGGAGACAAATTATTTGAGATAGCTTTATGCTAAAGAAGGGAAATAGTGGGGTGTTTATGCCATGATTGACACAACTAAAAGGCAAGGAAGAGAGAAGCCAAGGGTAGAGAGAAGGCAAGAGTAGAGTGGTCTTGAAAGTGAAGTTAAATGCTTGATTATAGCATTTTTCAATAGTATACACTCCACATAACTGTAACACTTGGGACCATTTCATTAGAACTTTGTTTAAATTTCAACTTGATAACAATTAGTGATGAGATTATGACCATTCAAGATTAGAGGTATTGGATTCCTTGGGTTTCAAGTTGGGATACTTGTTATCGTCTATCACGTGTATATGGTCGCTTCAGAAATAACCCTATTTTGATTTCAACCCCAAATAATAATTATCAATCCATTTTTCACGATTATCCAAATTTCGCCCAAGGCTGCTTTATCGCATACCAGCACCCTCAAATGCCTTCTGTTGCTTCTCAAAATTTGTGTGCCCGTTTTATCTGACCCGAGGAACCGTCCATGTGATTTACAGACATTTTTGTTCCGGGACCCTTTAATCACGAAAACCGTGTTATACACTTCAATTTGAGCCGTTCGGGGACGTTGTATAGGGTCACGTTTCTTTTCCTCCCGATTTTTCTACCACGTGTCAAGGGTCACTTCAAAAGTTACCTTATCCGATTTCACGCCCAAAAAACAAGTATACATCGCTTTTACACGAAATTCGATTTTCGACAAAGACTTATTTCTCGCTTACCGGCACCCTCAAATAACAATCATTGCTTCCCAAAATTTATGTGGCCTCTTTATCTGACCCGAGGAATCCTCCATTCTATTTCCGGACATTTTTTTTCCGAGGCCCTGGAATATTCGAAAATCGTTTATTATACACTTCAATTTGAGCCGTTCGTGAGGTCATACTGGATCACGTTTCTTATTCTCCCGGTTTTTCTACCATGTGTCTAGGGTCGCTTCAGGAGTTACCCTATTTGAGTTCAACCCCAAATAACAATTATTAATCCATTTTTCACGATTATCCGAGTTTCGTCCGAGGCTGCTTTATCGCATACCAGCACCCTGATATGTCCTCCGTTGCTTCTCAAAATTTGTGTGCCTGCTTTATCTGACCCGAGGAACCGTCCATGTGATTTACAGACATTTTTATTCAGGGACCTTGTAATCCCGAAAACCGTGTATTATTATTAATCACTTCAATTTGAGTTGTTCGGGGAGGTCGTACAGGGTCAAGTTTCTTTTCCTCCCGATTTTCGATCACGTGTTCAGGGTCACTTCAAGATTTACGTTATCTGATTTCACGCCCAGAAAACAAGTATACATCGCTTTTACACGAAATTCGATTTTCGACAAAGAATGGTTTCTCGCTTACCGGCACCCTCAAATAACCATCGTTGCTTCTCAAAATTTATGTAGCCTCTTTATCTGTCCCGAGGAATCCTCCATTCGATTTCCGAACATTTTTGTTCTGGGACCTGAAATCTCCGAAAATCGTGTATTATACAATTCATCTTGAGCCGTTCGTGAGGTCGTACTGGATCACGTTTGTTTTTCTCTAGGTTTTTCTACCATGTGTCGGGGGTTGTTTCAGGAGTTACCATATTTGATTTCAACCCCAAATAACAATTATTAATCCCTTTTTCACAATTATCCGAGTTTCGACCGAGGCTGGTTTATCGCATACTATAGCACCCTTAAATTTCCTCCGTTGCTTCTCAAAATTTGTATCCCCGCTTTATCTGACCTGAGTAACCGTCCATGTGATTTACAGACATTTTTGTTCCGGGACCTTGTAATCCCGAAAACCGTATATTATTATTAATCACTTCAATTTGAGCTGTTCGGGGAGGTCGTACAGGGTCAAGTTTCTTTTCCTCCCGATTTTCGATCACGTGTTCAGGGTCACTTCAAGATTTACCTTATCTGATTTCACGCCCAGAAAACAAGTATACATCGCTGTTACACGAAATTCGATTTTCGACAAAGACAGGTTTCTCGCTTACCCTCAAATAATCATCGTTGCTCTTCAAAATTTATGTGGCCTCTTTATCTTACCCGAGGAATCCTCCATTCGATTTCCGGACGTTTTTGTTCCGGGACCCTGTAATCTCCGAAAATCGTGTATTATACACTTCAATTTGAGCCGTTTGTGAGGTTGTACGGGATCACGTTTCTTTTTCTCTCGGATTTTCTACCACGTGTCTGGGGTCGCTTCAGGAGTTACCCTCTTTGATTTCAACCCCAAATAACAATTAAAAATCTATATTTAACGATTATCCGAGTTTTGCCCGAGGTTGGTTTATCGCATACCAAATTACCAACACCCTCAAATGTCCTCTGTTGCTCCTCAAAATTTGTATGGCCATTTTATCTGACTCGAGTAATCGTCCATGTGATATACATACATTTTCGTTTCGGGATCCTAACCCTCGAAAACCGTGTATATACTTTAATTATACTACAAGTTATCATACAAACCATTGCTCCATTACAAATTCTTATTTAAGACCGTCTTAAGTTAAAACGGTATTCACAACCGATTTAAATAAAACAAAAATAAAAGAATTGAGATGAGATATCTTAAATTAAGACGGTCTTAAATAAGAGTGTAAGACTAACTGGTTCTCCATTCATTTCCCCTTTATAGTTTTTTTTTTGGTACGTAAGAGGGGCAAAGCCCTGATAACTAACTACTAGCTATTACACGGGGAATAGCTACCCCAAGGACATCTTCTCTAAGAATGTTACGCAGGTCCGAGTACGGATAATCTAAAAATTGTACTATCGTGCTGGCTTGTACTCCTCGGTTAGCAAGAAGATCAGCTGCTTTATTCGCTTCCCGATAAGTGTGCTCTAATTTTACCTCCCATTGAGGCTCGGCTATAAGCTTCTTACAGCTTTGTACTATAAATTTAAGGCTATTACTCACGAGTTGGTCTTCTAACACGATCTTTACGCAAGGCGAATTATCCATATGGATTAATAGCTTATTTATCCCAATTAATTTAGCTCTCTTCAATCCGGCCAAAAGCGCCAGTAACTCCGCCTTCATTGACGAACACGTGCCACAGGAAAAATAGAAGGCATTGATATAATTACCCGTCTCATCGCGAAAAATACCACCACCTCCTGCTGGACCGGGATTACCTTTGGAAGCTCCGTCTGTATTCAATTGAACCCAACCATGTGGAGGAGGGAGCCATCGAATAAATATTTCGACATTCGGGCTTCTAGGCTTAGGAATGAAAATGTCATAAAAATCGAAAGCATGTTTCGAAGTCGCAAATTGCTGGGCCAAGAAATGCATGCGGGCTGTTGGATTTTCGTTGTCCCTTCCAAACACAATGTTGTTCCTCCATCTCCAAATCCACCAACACGAAATAGCGAATTGCATCGGCCAATCTTCTTCGGACCTTAGAACTTCATTGCTAGCATTCTTATCAATCCAAGCCGGGAAATGGGAATTATAAAAGATCGTGTTTGAATTTCGAACACCTATCAGGCTCCAAATTTGCCTAGACACGGGACAAGACCTTAACAAGTGTTATGTGGTCTCCTCCTCATTACCGCAGCGGGGGCATAATGGGTTATCACCCATGTTTCTTATCACACGGTTAACATTTACCATAAGACGGCCATGGGCCGCAAGCCAGAGAAACATTCGGATGCGTTGTTGGACTGGTAATCGCCATATCATTCGCCATGCCGGAGACTCGGGTAAGAGTGAAGGTTCATCGCCCTTTAGGAAACCCAATGCAGACTTAATAGAAAACTTCCCAGATGTAGTACCTGACCAGTACAAGGTATATTCGAGTTCGGGGTCGGGTTCTAAATGAATAGAGGCCATTTTTTGAAGAACATCTTGCGGCAGGTAATTAGAGAAATCGTCCCACTTCCAACCATTGTTTTCGCACCACATATCGCTCACGGTTACGTCTTGAATCTGTTCAGGTATAGGTGTTAAAATATAATCAGACGGACGTATTCCGTCAACCCATGCGTGGTTCCAAAATGAAGTACGCCTTCCATTACCGACTGCATTAGCTGTACCTCGAATTATGGTCTTAGATTGCTCTGTTATTCCTGCCCATACGTTGGACATACCATTTTTTGGCTGGAATAATGATGATTGGGAGTGGCTAAATAAACCATTTTCTATCGCTGAAATAGAGCAGGTTATTAATCATATGGGTTCACTTAAGGCTCCGGGTCCAGACGGTTTTCAAGCTCTTTTTTATCAAAAGAATTGGAATCTTATTTCTTCCTCTTTATGTGACATGGTTATAAAAGCACTAGAAGGAAAAGGCATGCCCGAGGGACTCAACGACACGCATTTGGTTCTTATTCCAAAAGTGAATAACCCGGATTTAGTCACCCAATTCCGCCCGATCAGCTTATGTAATGTAGCCTACAAAATCATTAGTAAATCACTGGCAAATAGAGTAAAACGTGTTCTTCCACACGTTATTTCAGAAACGCAAAGTGGGTTTGTTCCGGGGCGACAAATAACGGACAATATAGTTATTTTCCAGGAAGCGATTCATACAATGCGAAAAAACAAGGGAAGAAAAGGTTATATGGCCATTAAAATCGACCTCGAGAAAGCGTACGATCGGCTTCGTTGGGGTTTTATTTACGACACTCTCAAGGATATGGGCTTTCCTCAATTAATGATAGATGTTATTATGGAGTGTGTATCCTCTACTCGAATGAGGATTCTTTGGGACGGAGAACCAACTGATCAATTTATCCCAACGAGGGGAGTCCGGCAAGGCGACCCCTTGTCATCGTATTTATTCGTCATGTGCTTGGAGAAGCTTCAACAAGCTATCGACCAGGAAGTACGTAATAACAACTGGAGACCGTTTACTTTCTGTCGCAATGGACCAAGCATAACTAATTTGTTCTTTGCCGATGACATGGTACTATTTGCCGAAGCCACAGAGGATCAAGCTCTTGTTTTAAGGTACGTGCTTGATAATTTTTGTCGGGCATCGGGAGAAAAAGTTAGTGAGACAAAATCCCGAGGAAAAAATTAACAAGAGACTGGCGGGATGGGCCACCAAGCGGTTATCATTAGCGGGACGTTCTACTCTCGTACAATCTACCTTAAATACAATTGCCAATTATAGTATGCAATCGGCTAAAATCCCACGCTCTATATGTGACACTATTGATAAGAAAACTCGAAGATTTTTATGGGGCGGAGATGATAGCAAGAGATCGATCCATCTTGTGTCTTGGGAGAATTTACAAAAGCCAAAATCTATTGGTGGCCTAGGGATTGTTTCAGCGAGGCAAGTAAATGCGGCCTTTTTAACTAAGCTCGGATGGAGGGTCCTAGCCGAGCCAACACGGCTTTGGTCACGAGTTTTACGCGCAAACAACCGATGTAATATCGACATATTCCAGTCATTTCCCCTTTATAATAAGAGTGGGATTAAAGTTGAAAATATAATAATGTGGGCCAATTTTAACCAAACATATTGTACATAAATTTCAAAATGGCAACAGATACATGTAATTTAGAGTTAATTATAAGATATTCAGATTCTGATTGCTGAGTGGTGCTACTACTAATTCAGCATCTTACCTAATTAGTCTAACAATACATAGTGTTGGGGATGGCCCCTCCATTAAATGTGATTAATTATGTGAATGTGGACCTCTCACCAAATTGCCGTATTCGGGTCAAGTCTTTCTCATGCTGACACTTATATGAGTTAACCACCTTCTATAACATAATCTTCTTTATTTATTTTCTTTGGATTTTGAATGTGACACTCCATTTTTTGTGGTTCAAATACTTAGATTGTATAGAGTAATTTGTTTGTAACCTAATAAAATGATTGCAAGGAGTGAAAAAATCTCTTATTTTGATTCTGTCGAACAGAGTTCTATATATTGTACGGAGTATAGTTATTTTTAAGTGAGTTGGTATCGTAAACCTCAAACCATATAGACTCTCAGTGAAGTGTTCAGATTAGTCAAAACTCAAACGGTATAATAAACTCGCAATCAAGCAAAATTAGAGTACGAAACTACAAATACAATATTTATGTAACCAGTGGCGGAGTCAGGATTTGAGCTTGGGATGGGGTGGGGGAGGGGAGATTTTAGGAGGGGACAGATGAGTAATAATATAAGGTACCCTCGAAAAAAATTCAAAAAATCTAACTAAAAACTTAGAAAATCTCAACCGCCAGATCGAGGACCCTTGCTACCCCCAGCTCCACCACTGTATGTAACTGTCCAATTACTTGGAAATTTGGCATATTTTCCAGTTTCTAGCTAAAAGGTGTGCATGTTATATGCTAAAACTGCTGTTGTCAAAAAGGATTTGGTTTAAGAAAATTGTCACAACAAACAGAATTTCCTGAATTCGCAATTATATCTGTAAAAAGAGACAACCAGAATTTCCAAAATTTTTGCAGTGTCTCCTATTTGGTGAACTACTATCAGTTGCAGAAATATGTTTTAGTTTCCCCTTCTGTCATTCTCAGAAACTCGGCTTAAAAGCTCTTCGCGGTTCTAAGAGCCGTCAACATCAAGCCCTAATGCAATAAAGCACCAATGAATGAAAACGGAAGAAGGTGTAGAATACACGACTCAAATACACATTGCATTGACAATGCAATAAAGCACCAAGTATTCTACAAACAGCAAACGCAGGAACTCGCGCGTCTGATATACCAGCAGCCTCTATCTCTAATTGAGGTTCCGTCACACTGAATAGCAAATGCTGTATATCAAAACGCGCATCTGTCTTCCTTTGTTCTAACTTCTAATCAAAGTAGAAAACAATGGGACCAATAGTGGAACAAATTAAACAAGCTTTTGTATACTCACCCGAAGGAGGCGTATGGACTAGCACAATCGTGAAACTGAAGCAACGAGTCGTTGAATACATTTCATTATTGATCTTTTTTTTATAACAGTAATACAAATGTATGTACAAACTACCCACACATCAGTGACTAGAACACTAGTCAAAATCAGAAGTCACCGGGAAAAAAGAAAAAAACAAAACGAACCAAAAGGGCTAAGTTGCGCGCATGGTACAGGTTGATAAATCGAAACAGTATCAACAAAACAATCAAATAAACAGAAATACAACATGAGTATATTATGGCTCCATCTTCTCCCTTTATGCCTTGATCGTCACGGTACACAAGCACGAACCTGAGGGCTTGATGTTGGTGGTCTTCCACTCGGAGCCAGGGGCTGCCTCGGGATCATACAACAGCGTTCGATAACCAGGCTCCTTGTTCAAAGAAAAGAGCAAAAGCTTCCCATCAAGTATACCGAACCTGAACCCAATGCTGGAGCTGCCGGTAACAGGGACAGGGACCATCTTCCATGAATTGTCTTCCGGATTAAAGATGGCTAGTTTCCTTTGATCTTTCCATTGGATACAAAATAGTTTCTTCCCGAGAACAGCGTGAGCCGTGACCATAACACAACCATTCTTCATTTCACACCAAGTATGTGTCTCGGGATTGTACACATCAACAAACTTTGAGTTCCCGATGGTGAAGCTCGACCTCCCACCCATGACGTAAAGCTTCCCTTGGAACCCAAAGGCGAAGCAACCCCATCTCGGGCGGCGGAGGGACTCGATTTCTGTCCACTTATCGGTGTCAGGATCGTAGACCTCGGCACTAGATAGTGGCTCACCTTCTACTCCATAACCCCCGGCTACATAGATCATACCATCAACTTCAGCTGAGGCGAAATCAAAGCGAGCCACATTCATGTTTGACAGCTTGCTCCAGCTGTTCCAACCATCAAAATAACAATGAGGTTTACTAATCTAGCAGAATTAACTCTACTATAACGAGTGGCGGGGTGAGGGAATCAAAGAAATGGAAGGAAATAGTGACATACCAGTTGAGGCAGGAATCATACTGATAAACGTCGGATGAAGCAGATGCAGCCCCCTGAGAGACAGAACATCCTGCCATCACTAGCAGTTTTCCATGAAGAACCACCACTCCTGATCCTACTTTAAATTCACCCGGCATAGACGGAAGCACTTGATGCTTGTTTCCAAAACAATCCAAGACCTCCCAGTGACTCTCTTTCTTCCCCTCGTCGATGGTCAACACGTATAGCCACTCCTCTAACATCCCGGCTTGTTTCCGGATGGTAATCAATTCATTACTTCGTATGAATGATCGCCATCCCTTAGACACGGCACCCATTGCAGGGAAATTTGATCGGGGGACGAGTGCAAGGCATAACTTTGCCACATCATCAGAAAGCCCCGGCAGAATGGGGACATACCGATCATCAGAAACTCGATATCGAGTACTAAATGGTGTGCCTTTTATGTTACTTGGCACACGTTGTTGGACCAAAACGGAGCAGCACATAGCCGATTCTATTAACCTTTTCTTTTCACTATTAAAACCAGGCATTTTCACTCGAGAAAATCTAAAAATTCAATAACTACTAACAAATCTACAGCTAAAGAAGTTCATGATATCCATCAGATATAGGGATTTTAAGCGACCAATGAATGAAAACGGAAGAAGGTGAAATCAATTGCAGTTTATGTATGGATGAGTTTTTTTGCTTTGTACAATCAACTCCATAGGCCATTCCAAAAATTCTGCTCTTAAGATGTTCCGTTGCTATTCCAAAGAGATCGGAGCCAAGTTCTAGTGCTTTTGAGCTTAATCTTTCTCCGCGCATTGCCCAATCACCTATAATATGTTCCATAACAACATTATATGCATGCACGGGGCCTAGGGGTGTAAACGAGCGGGCTCGGGCTCGGCTCGAATTTTTTAGCTCGAGCTCGGGCTCGGCTCGAAGCTTGTCGAGCCTAAAAAATTGAGGCTCGAGCTCGGCTCGGGAAAAGCTCGAGCTCGGCTCGAGTTCGAATCGAGCTCGTTTTGTCATTATATATTTTCAATTTCTCACTTTTTAAATCTAATTAATTATAAATATTTTTGAAAAACAACTAAATTATAAAATACTAAAAAAATTCCATATCATAATATACTTATATAAATGTCTAAATAACATATAATTTGAAATATACATAATACTACAACATAAAGATTATACAAAATTTTTTTATAAATGAGCCCAAACGAGCTTCCGAGCCGAGCCGAGCCTTGCTGAGCTCGGGCTCGGCTCGTATTTAGCCAAGCTCGGCTCGAGCTCGAGCTCGTTTTGACCGAGCACGAGCCGAGCTTTGACCGAACCGATTCCGAGGGCTCAACGAGCCGGCTCATATCATTGACAGCCCTGGACTGATGCACTAATGTTTGCAGTCACTGATACTAAAAACAGTCTATTTCGACAAAACGAAATTATGAGCCTTTCGTATGGACTAAAGGAAGAAAGGACACAGACAATCATAATCAGGGAGTATCCAGAATCAATACCGGTCACTGCCATGGAACGCAGAGAGTTTATCCTGCAGTGACATCCATTATGCCTGGAAAATAACTGTTATATGACCAAGCACGTCGCAATCTGCCAAGATAACAAAATTATTATTTAGCCAACAAAAGAGGGAATTTCACAAAGCTCAATCAAAACCCCCTCATTTCAGTCAAGTGCATATTCTCAAATGAAATGGTCTCACGCGTAAGACCGTCTCACTTATTAGTACAATACACCAAATCGTCCATGTATGATATGTTCATCTTTTTTAATGTTATCTTATCCATATCTTGAAGCAATTCAAAAGAGTCACATAGTATGGCAGGAATTTATTGCTGCAAGAGATTGCCTCCCTATTATTATTGTTAATATACTTGTGTAAAACGGTTTTACACAAGTTAGCGTAATATACCATTGATCAATTAATTCGAGTAAACCTTCAGTAACTACTTTTAATAACTACGGAGTATCTAAGTTGTGTGGGGATATTATTGTCATCCATTATGCTCTTCAAAAGCCCTATGCTCGCCGTTGAGCTTCAAGCAATCGATTTGCACATTAATATGGTCACGCCAAACTAAAATATCGGGAATCTCGATCTAAATCATGAGTATCAGCACACACATATAAGCAGGACATGAAGTTTCAGTCAATGATCACCAATGTTGTTAGGATCGTAATTCTACTTTGAATCGATGGGGAGGTTAGGATCGAATCGGTAGAATCGGATCGTAGAATCGTAAGATTCTACAAATTCACTAAATATAGTATTTTATTTGATAAAAACATATATAATCAAAGGTCAAAAAACTGATTTATCAATATTTATCCACGAAATATTGATAATTAATTATTTTAGTGCTATTGTATGAACATGATTCAACAACTTGTACGTCTTATACGTGGGACTTACCCATTGATCATATGCAAGTAACTAAATGAGGAATAGATTAATATTCGGAGTTGGTCTTACATGTATGATCGTCTCATACAAAGCCACAAAGGTATTGATCCACAACAACCCACCAATAAAACCATAAAAGTAAACAGAAGCATAAATCTCAAGGAGGCTCCTTACCTACCCAGTTGCTACCTACCTAACTAGAGACATAAAAGAGCATTGCATATGCAAGACAAGTTACCATCTTCCATATCAAATAATTGACATATTTTACTATTTCTGTGCCCTATCACTTTTCTCACCAAAAAAATTTGTATCTTGTTTTCCCATTTTATATTCTGTTTCACACTTTCCTCTTCAAGTCGTTTCGGAATAAGATTCACGCTTTCCTTTTCAAGTGGTCTCACAATAAGATTCACACTTTATTTTATTTATTTTTTGTCTATTGTACCTGGTTCATGTGATTTGTGACCCCACATATCTCTCAGCTTACATTTTTAGTCTACACATTCATATAATCCTTAATGAGTATTCAAAGTAAACATTTTTTTTTATAAAGGGAGCTGTATGGCGATTTTGATGTTGACAAAGTTTGAACCCAGGTCATAGGTCATGAGTGTCAATGGTTATGACTTTATCAACTAAGTTAATTGACATTTATACTTCGTAATTCTTATACCATAAGAGGTGTGGATCTTAATTAG
The DNA here is from genome assembly GCF_048544455.1 of Silene latifolia. Lineage (NCBI taxonomy): Eukaryota > Viridiplantae > Streptophyta > Magnoliopsida > Caryophyllales > Caryophyllaceae > Silene > Silene latifolia. Next base: position 198,875,859 of record NC_133527.1, read on the forward strand.
AGATCGAGTGAGTATATCAATGGGGAAAATAACAGGGTAACATATTTTTAAGAGGGTTGCTAATGAGTATGTATCCTCTCCATTTCCTAAAAGAAATGGAAAAGAAATGGAGAGTCAATTTCCCTCTCACAATGTAATATTATATTGCACTCTCCTCTTTACCAGCTTTTACCTTTACTTATCGTGATAAAACCCGAATCGTTGGATCGTCCCCAAATGAAATCTTGTCACCAATTGCTATGCACCTTCTCTCCCACTTCTCCCTTATCCTCTCACCAGTGGCGTTTTCAGTGGGGGTTCATGGGGTTCAATTGAACCCCCACTGATCAAAAACTTATACTCCCTCCATTCAACTCCAAATGGTTTATTTCTTTTTTCACATTTGCCTACGCACGTTTAACATCGTAAATATCTTTAGCTACACTGTTTTAAAAATTATAAAAATTTGATATTTTTAACGTACTCCTAAAGAGGAATAAAACAAAATCCCACATAAATATATTTTATCTTCTATATTGGGAGGAAATGAGAAGATTCTTCTTACTTGTGAATAGTGTACAAAAGAGAAACATACCATTTGGAATTGAATGGAGGGAGTAATATATCAGTGAGGATCCTCTGTCCCATTTTGTGTCTCACTTCATACACATCTTGACACATCAACACATTAGCATATTTCTTGTATATTTTTTATTTGGAACAAGTGATGTGTCAAGATGTGTATAAAGTGGGACACAGAATGAGACACAAAAGTGGGACAGGGGATCCTCACGGGTAATATATAGAGCAACATATTTCAATAAGAAGGCCTTGGTTCAGTGATAAAAATGATAGGAGAGCTGATTGCATGTGGTACTTGTAGTTGGGGGTTTAAACCTTCATGTTATCAATTTTTTAACCCATTATCCATTTTTGCTTGTTTTTTTTTAAAACAATTTCTTCTATTTTTATTTTTTGCTTGTTTTTTTCTCAAAATTTCTTCTATTTCTTATTTTTTTTAACCCTCATACCTAAGATCCTAGAAACGCCCCTGCCTCTCACAATCAATTAATTTAGTATATATCGTGTGGAGTCAAAAGGCAAGTGGATGAAGCAAAATAAGGATATTTTAATCAATTGTGATCGGAGAAGGTAGAAAAGAGATCTAAATCGAACTTTTTAAAATACAGATAACACAAAACAAGATAAAAAGTCTTGCATGAAAGTGAATAGTATAATAATACACATTTTAACTACACAACAAATAATAATCCCAGAAAAGCAACTCATATCAAATAAAGAAGACAACTTGCAGGTCAAACAGAAATTGTCAAACAATTTAGCTATGAATAACAACATATCAGATTGATCAGAGATTCTAAGAATTTCCGACATTAGAATGAAACAAACTTATTCAATCAAGCACCCACCAATATGAAGCAACAAAATGTGCAGGGGAATTCGAACTTATGATCTATCATACTCCGTATTAGATAACTATCTTAACTAAAATATCTGGGATTCGAACCTATGACCTATTGTATTAGATAACTCATCATCTTAACTAATATATCAGGGATTCGAACCTATGACCTATCGACTTTATCGTATTAGATAACTCGACTTAACTAATATATCAAAAGACATTTCAATTTGAAAATGTTCAAAAATAGAATGAACTAAGCAAGAAAATTAAGAGTCAAGAGTTGCATAATAATAATAATAACAATAAAAATAAAATAGTTACCTTGAATATATATATTGATTAAATGAAGGGCTCAAAAAAAGGAAGAGATTAGGAAAGAGAAATGGAAATGGAAATAGAGAATGTAATGAAATAATGAAATGAGGGGAGGTCGTGTATTTATAGGACCTCATTGTTCGGAAGATAAACCATATCAACCGACACGTCAGTCTTTAGTCAGCTTGTTAGTATTTCAGTACTATACTTTTCCCCCACAATTTTACTATTTTAGTCACATTAATAGTACACTAATTAAACTTCCATCAGTAATATCAAACCATGTTGTACTACATGCGGTGAATGTCAATTTATCAAGGTCGAATCTCGATCCTTGTTCTATTTTCGTGTTATATCTTGTGTCTCACTAATTATTAATAATTATTTTTTTGCTTTTTAGGAACGATTTTTTTTTGATGACGGTCCCCCCACGATTCCCGCACCACCACATGGGACATGTAAAGTCACCCCTTTCGGGGATCGTTTGTTTTCGCAGCCTTCCGTTTAACCAAATTACCATCGTTACTAACACCACTTGATTTTTTTAGGAACGATCTTATAGGGTTATATATTTGTAGCATAATAAGGCTATTTGTTTTCTTGACTACGAGTCCATCACCCTCAATAACCTAGTTATTCGGGGTTTAGATGGTAATTGCTATCACATATACGATGAGCTTATTCGTGGTTTAATGCCATCACATACGAAATATATACCTGATGGTTAACCTAACATGCACATTGCTAGGGTGCAAACTCATATCTCACATCGGTAGTGTAAAAGTGAAGTATTTTTATAAGTTGTTCACAAAATATAATAGTACGAAACCTTTAGAAATGAGCCCAAAAATAAATTCGTAAGGACTTAGTCCAAACAAAAGGTATCGACACGCTTCCACACAACACTCGTGAGATGCTAATGATTGTGAATTCCCTCGTTATCCATCTAAGGCAAAAGCTCAAAACTACTTGCGATTTTTCTTTATGTTTTTTGGTCTGAATCCAATTAAATGTAGCAAAGTTTTAATACGTTGAATCAATCAAAAAAAAATCACGCAAACTTTAGATAGCCTTATTCGATCTTACCATTCTACATATTCTGCTTATTCTGGATAAGAATTTTCACGCATATCGAGTAGAATAATAAACTGCATCTTGGTTTTTTCAACTTATCAAATTTAAGTTATGAAATTTTTAAAAATTAAAATAGAGTAGGAGTATGATGTACCATACACCTGGGTGTATGGTATAAGAATTGATTAAGTGTTCATCTCGGTGTCTTTTTCTTCTTTTAATTAGTTGATTTCTATAGGCGACTTATATCATAAATATTAGTGAAAAACTGTCTCGTAAGAGTTTATAGGTGTTCTTAACGTCAAAGAATGATATTTATGACGAATTCACAAATTGCTAAATTAAATGTGTCATTGTTTTAGGTAGTCCCTAACGTGCTAAATACACCCTTTCATTTTCGATCAAAGTTCCAAGCGTTGTGGAATATAATGTATCTAAGTTTGTATGGTATACATTCATAAATGCTTCTTATCCACATACATCAATATATTCCATACCGAGGAAAAATGATGTTTTGAATATATTTGATGATTAAGTATTAATAAGGGTTAACTTCAGTGATAAAAAGTCCACCTTTTGACCATAAAGTCAGAGATTCGATTCAGATTGGATTAAAATATAGCCCATGTTAACAGCCGATCTGTAAATACACCATAACTCCTCAAAAAGGCCGATGATCTGCCCTATTATAATTAACTGATGAGTAAAACCTACTCTTGAACTTAAACTTTAATATACCAAAAAGAATATATTGATGATTACGTTATCTTATCTTTTTGCGAACAATGGCCTCCCAAATCCCCATCACCTCAATGTAACGAATTATCGATACAATATTTTGAATGTCTTGCAAATGTTGTTGAAATATACGTTCATTTCATCATATGACAAAGTATCCTACGTGGATAACAACATAATGCTAAATATTTCCGATACGACTTTCTGAATGGCTCAAATTTTTTCAGAATTCTAAGGTCCTGTAATGAAAATGTCTGGCAATCACACAGATGGTTTCTCTAATCAGATAAAGCGACCGCAAAAATTTTGAAGAGCAATGGACGGCATTTGAGAGTGCCAGTTTACGATAAACCAGCCTTGGGTGAAACTCGAATAATCTTGAAAATGGATTAATACTAGTCATTTGGGGCTAAAATTAAATAAGTTACCTTCTGAAACGACCACAGACGCGGGGTAGAAAAACCTGGAGAAAAAGAAAAGTGGTCTGGTACGACCTCCTAAACGGCTCAACTTCAATTTTCTAAATACACGGTTTTTAGAGATTCCGGGGTGAAATAAAGAGGCTACATTAATTTTGAGGAGCAACGATGGTTATTTGAGGGTGTCGGTATGCTAAACCAGCCTCGCACTGAAAATTGGATAATCGAGGAAAAGCGAGGCATACTTGTTTTTGGGCATGAAATCAGATAAGGTACCTCCTGAAATGACCCCGGATACGTGGTAGAAAAATTTGGATAGAAAGAAATGCGGTCTAGTACAATCTCCCAAACAGTTCAAATTGAAATGTATAATACATGATTTTCAGGATTCCAAGGTTCCGGAGAGTAAATGTCCATATATGGCACACACGCTTTCTAAGGTCAGATAAAGCGGACATGCAAGTTTTGAGGAGAAACTAGAACATTTGAGGGTCTCGGTATGCGTTAAACCAACCTTGGTCGAAAATCGGATAATCATGAAAAAAGGATTGTATACTTTTTATTTGGGGCTGAAATTGAATCGGTTATCATATGAAGCGACCTCGGACACGTGGTAGAAAAACTGGGAGCAAAAAAAATGTGGTTCAGTACAATCTCCCGCACGGCTCAAATTGAAGTGTATAATACACGTTTTTCGGTATCCCGGGGCGCGAAGCAAAAATGTCCGAAAATTGCACGGACGGTTCCTCGTGTCAGATAAAGCGGGTGCACAAATTTTGTGGAGCAACGGAGGACATATGAGGCTACTGGTATGCGATGAACCAGTCTCGGCTGAAAATCGGATAATGGTGTAATAGCGATGTATATTTGTTGTTTGGCCTTGAAATTGGATAGGGTACTTTTTTAAGCGACTTTAGAAAAAAAACGAGTGAATGAAACATAACCTATATCATCCTTTTCTAGGATTTTTTTAAGAAAAAGTTGATGAAATAACTAGTTTGTGCAACCTTAAATTAAATAGTGATAATTTAATCAAGATGGAGAAAAAAAGTGAATTCTAAGGCCAATATTGGATTTTCATTCCTTTTCTTTATCTTCGATAGAAAGTGCACAATTAATTCCAGAAAAAAAGGACAATATAGAAAGAATTTCTACTCTTTCACCCTCAAGTCATTAACTTGATATACGTAATTTGCAGACTTTTAAATCTGCTCGGGAATTTACTCAATACGCACTAAAAATAACGGTTGTAGGTTTCCTCATCGGGGAAAAGAATATTCATATGCCCACTTTATTATGTATCAAGTTGCTAGAACAAAGTATATATTCTCACTCAACCGATCACTACCAAATATTTGTACAATTGTACAAATATGAGGATGTCACCAATAAGTAGAACTTCATGGGATGGAATTTTCAAGCGTACCTGGCCTTCCTTTAAATGTGCTACTTGTTGCATTGGATTGGATTGCAACAACAACCTTTAGCTACTTCACCCTTCATATTATTATTTTAGTGTTAATATTTGTTTGGACGGTTTTGTAACAGATAATCCTATTGAATTAGTCAAGACTCACGTTTGATTATTGAATTGTTCTAACAATATAATGACGGACGGTATTGATTAATTTTGATGTACCAACAATTTGTTTCTAATGATGTATTTGCGTTGTTGAATCGGTTATTAGGATTTCACCTCTTCTAAGAGGTATTCGTGATTAGGTTTTTTTTTTTTTTTTTTTTTTTTTTTTTTTTTTGGGTCAATCGCGCGTCTTAGTGGCATTCTGATAGAGGGGAGGGGATTGAACCGCGGGACCTAATGTCCACAATACCTCCGTCTTAACCACTAGACTAAGACATCTTTGGTTCGTGATTAGGTTTTGAAACTTGTGGTGGTGTTATTAAATGCCACGTAATTGTTACATAAGTAAAAATTAAGAGATGATTTATTTGGAATTTTAATGTGACAATCTATCATAAGTTATAAGCACGAAACTGATCTAAAGCAATTTATATATCCAATTAATAATGAGTAACAAGTGATTTCTTTTAGATATGGTGCAAACTTAAGACGGTCTTAAAAAGACTGATTATTTAGGATTATTAATAAAAATGAAACATATCTAAAGCAATCTATATGACTACATACCCGATTAGTAATGAACATTAATTACAGCAAATGATTTCTTTTAAATACTTTATAAATTTAAGACGGTATTAAGAGAGACGGGATAACCGAAATTGCAGAGGCTAAGGCCTCAGGAATACAATAAAGAAAGATATGGGAAGAGTGGAAGACCTTACCTCTTGGAAAGCGTAGTATTTGTTTTTTCTGCTACTCTGTATTCAACTACATACATACTATATTACTATTATACTAGTACCATTTTCTATTTGTGTTCCACAACTTACACGCACAATTATACGTATTGCGTTAATTAACCATATTAATACACTACTTGTTAATTGTCATCGATCTGATCCGTCTATTATTTAAATACTACAGTATAATTTAGGTACAGACTAGAGTTATGCAAGTACAGAGTAAATGTCTTCCTTCCTAATTCTCATGCATTACAAAAATATGAGAAGTCGATAGCGTTGATTCATCAGCTTGATGATCGGGATTTGTATACATCATTACATCATCGTCCGTATTAATTTAATCTAATTGATTATTATTTTTAAAGATACTGCAGAATTCATGTAATTATGCATTAATCTTATCATTAAATAGATTGATTGTATTATGCAGATGTCAACTAGTTTATTTGTTATAATCATAAACGGTGATATTTTTATGCCCACAAGCATCAAAATCTCTCATTCGCCCTTAGAGCAAGTCCAAGTGCGGTTTAGGGGCGCATAACTTTGCATTAATCTTCTACACCATGGAGAACACCTTCAGGATGGGCTGCGCCAAGAATTAAACCGTTTCATTGTTCTTCGCTTAAATGACCCACCATACAAAACAACCAATAGGAAAATTAGTTCCATAAATTAGGTTTATTTGATTTATTTTTAATTTTTGATTTCTAGGATTTGTGATTCATGTCAAGCTAATATAAAAGGTAACTAAACCATTGGAATAGTCTAGTTGCTTAAAATGATTATAGCTTAAAATATGATGTGGATTTGTCAAGCTAAAAGGTATCCGCTTACCATTGGACTTGCTCTTATTACTCCCTTTACACACAAAAAAAAACAAATTAATTGTTTTAGCACATAATTACCCTCCTCGCGATTATTTTCTATTACTCCCTCCTATTCATTTTAACTCTTCCCCTTTCCTTTTTCATCTATTCATATAACTCTCCCCTTTTCCTTATTTAGTAAAGTTTTTTACTTATTATAATCATCTTACCCCACAACAATACCCCACAATACTCATACTTTATCTTATTTTAATCACCTTATCCCACAACAATACTTATTTTAATCATCTTACCTCACAATAATATCTCCCCTCTCTCCAATTACCTTACACCACCACAATACTTTACAATAAAATAATTCTCCCCTTAATTTGCGTGTCCTTTTGAAAGGAGAGAGTTAAAATGAATAGGAGGGAGTATTATTTTCTGTAATATGGAAGCTTACAAAATCACAATCCTTAATTAAGTCCTTATCTTTTACGCCGAGTACTATATATAATGTGGTCGGGAAAGGAGCAAGGAGAAAGGTTGCATCAAAATTATAGAATTATTAAACGAGATGGAAATACGAGATTGCCCTTGTCAAGAACAATGTGGCAAATTCATCGTAATTATTTGTTTTCTCATCTCTTTTTTTTTCTGAGGATTTTAAATTCGCACAACCATGAAAAGAGTTGTGACAAAATCTTATCCAAAAGCATGCCATCCACCAATTCCAATTATTCCAATTCTTTTTTTTTTTCACCATTTTAATTGATCATCTAAAAAACCATGTGACACGCCATCGTCGTGACAATTTATACATCGATATTAAGCTAATGATGTGTTACAAAGGAAAAATATTAAGACACAAAATAAAAAATTGACTTACTCTCTAAAACTCGTTTGATTTTTCGTCTTTTGATTAAATCCATTCTTGTAATGGCGGACTTTTCCAAATACATGTACAGATTGTACACAAATGATACGGACATCTTAATTAAAGGACTCGGTAACCTTGGATCAAGTCAATAGTAGTATGAACTTAAGATGATTTCATAGCAGACTTTCAAGCAATTTACTACCAATATATCGAAAAAATCTTCTGACTAACTGATTTTAAAAAAGAACAGTAAATCAAATGTATCATTATCTAAACAAGGACAGAATGTTTATTGAACTGTTAAAAGCTTGCCAGTTGCCACTGATCCAGTTAACGTGCCATTTAAGCGTAACATAGATACTAGTAATGTCGTGCAAAGTCGTATGTAAGGAGGCAAGTAGTGTTCGCAAAATGGTCAAGGCTTATCGATGTATAAGAATCAGGCTCCAAATACACGGGAAAACTTTTGTGTATTGTCTAATCTTTAAGCCATATAAAATAACAAGTCTCTCTTGTGACGGACATATCCGTCACAAGCTTACGACGGATCAAATAATACCCATATTGGTAGATAAGACAAAACAGATTACTACTCCCTAGGCACTCTGCTTTTGTCTTATCTACCTCACATGGGTTGTACACTTGTACTTGAGCCCATAAAATAAAATCTGTGAATTTTAATACTGAAAATAGCCATAATATTCTCATCCAGACCCGGGGAAAAAACTTTTTGGACCACCGCCATCACACACAGTTCAGGTACTAGTCATTTGCTAACAAAGCCGCAGAAAATATCTCATCAACCACAACACCAAGTGAGTTGTAAATAGTAGTAATGCAATTACACAGAGTTCACCAAGGCCACACAATAATGATAAATGTGACACCAATCAAGGCATTTGTATTCTCATTATAGACGGTCACTATCCGTCTATAGTTATAGACGGATAGTAACCCTCTCACAAAATCAGATCTTCAAAATCTCAATTCCTTGCGTTTGTTCAATTTGTTGAAAATATTTCTCAAACAAACGCATGGAAATGAAATGATAGAGAGAGTAATGAAGGGACCGGCACTAGTTAATAGAAGTCCATCTTAGTTCCTCCACCTCAACTATTCCTTCAGAAAAAAAAGGGGATAGCAAAGAAATTCAGAAGTCATCTACCAACAATGTTTATAGACTAACTATAAACTTCGATTCTACTCATAATACAGCAACACGAGCGACAGAAGTAGCAACCATTGGACCTCTAAGTTCTCTCACCAACAATTCTACAGCACCACCGGTCCACCACAATACACGGTATTTAAAAACATAGATCCTACTCATTCTTAGATCTTATGACAATAGCTAAAGAAGCGGACAACAATTGATCTTAAATTTCATTAACAACAATTAAATGGTCGCCCCAGCACAAACTAACCACCAAATTAGATCCTTCACAATATCACAGTGCCTCATGAGCTCCTGCATCGCATGTCCGTAAATTTAGTAAACCATTTTCCTTTATTCCACCATAATCCAGATTCAAAAATATAGTGAATCATTTAACTTCATTGAAAATAGAAACACAGACTAACCAATTCAAATATCTAATAATGGAACAGCAAAAGATCCAGCATAAACTCAATTTTACTGCCTAATGCCTACAGCAGAACTTGGTTTAGACCGTAACTCAAAAGGTAATGATCAAGGGATATGAAATGTTCCGCTACAAACTCAATCCAACAATATCTACGTCATTCTACGCACATTGTCCCATACAAAGAAGCTCAATTGTGTCGCAACACTCCTACCCGATTCGTAATACATCCCAACACTAGCACGTTAAGCACCTTCACTAGATAAGTTACAAGCAAAAAAAGCCAGCAAAGTAGTGATGTTTCCTCATAGGATCACAGAACTCTCACACTGGCTCAGGCACTAACTTTCATCCTTCAGTATTAAGGTCATAAATCCGAAAACACAAACATAAACACCACTAATACCTCACCATTCACCAAGAGAAGAATGTAGCATAAAAGGTCTATCGTCCTATGAATTTACTATGACACCGCTATACTCCCTCAGTTCCAATCATTTGTTTACTTTGATTACCACATTAGAAGGGGCCGGCATTACTTTATAGAAGTTCATCTTAGTTCCTCCACCTCAAATATACCTTCAGAAAAACGGGAGATAACAAAGAAATTCAGAAGTCATCTATCAACAGTGATTCGAGATTAACTACAAACTTAGATCCTATTCATACTACAATCTTACAGCAACAATAGCAACAGAAGTAGCCACCAATGAATCTCTAAGTTCTCTCACCATCAATTCTACAGCGCTACCTCAATATGGATTATTTACACACTTAGATCCCACTCATTCTCAGATCATGTAATGATGATAGCTAAAGAAGTGAACTACAATTGATCTTAGAACAATTCCATAGTCACCATAGCACAAACTAACCATCAAATTAGATCCTTCACAGTACCACAGTGCCTCATGAGCTCATTCAAATGAGGGTCAAGGGGGGTTGCATGTCCGTAAATTTAGTTAACCATTTTCCTTTATTCCACCATAATCCAGATTCAAAATATAGTGAATCATTTGACTTTATTGAAAACGAGAACACAAACTAACCGCTCCAGAAATCGAACAATGGAACAGCTAAAAATGCAGCTGACTTCTGAAACGTGAGAAGATTTCAAAATTCCTAGTGTTTAAAAGGTATTCAGCATGAACTCAATTTTACTGCTTAATGCCTACAGCAGAACATGGTTTAGATCATAACTCAAAAGGTAATGATCAAGGGATATGAGATGTTCCGATACAAACTCAATCCAACAATATCTACGCCATTCTACGCACATTACCCCATACAAAGAAGCTCAATTGTGTCACAACACTCCAAAGCAATCCCTATTCGTAAAACACCCTAACCCTAACCCTAACCCTAACACCTTCACTGGATAAGTTATAAGCAAAACGGCCAGCAAAGTAGTTACATTTCCGCATAGAATCATAGAGCTCTGACGCTAGCTCAGGCACTAACATTCTTCCTCCAGCATTAAATCATGACATATCCATAAACCAAATAAAACCTAATACTATCCTCGAACAAGCCGAGTTTACCTTTGGTTAAAACACCCACCCAAATAAAAAAAACAAAAGAAGGTAAACAAATGACGGGGACAAAGGGAGTATAAATTCAAGCTCGAGTCAAAATCCAGAACAAATCCATCACAATTCTACCAACATTTAACAAGAACATTACAAAAACCATATAAAAGTGCAAATTGATAATTTCATCATAAAGTATATACCTAATTTTAATTCCAAAACATTCACTTATTCTTATTAGATTTCTTCTTAGAAGAAACAGCAGCAGATTGCGGCTTAGGATAGCGTTCGGCATCAGCAGAATCAAGCCAATTAAGAGGATGACGATTAAACCAAGGCCAATTAGGGATAATCATGAAAGCAGTCAAAACGACGCCGGATACATAGATGATGATCATCATTTGGAAAGATGCAAGTACATAACCAGTTAGGAATGCTGCTGCTGCGCTGAGTAACAGCATTATTTGCATTAATTGTTCAGCTAATTTCTGACCTTGCCAATCCATAGTTTGATTTGATTGTAGATGATGAAACCCTAGAAAATTAGTGTAATTGTTGTTATGATTGTTACTGCAATATTTAGAATTTAGATCATACTGTTAGGAATCTTAGGATTAATTGAGTATTGTAAATAAAAGTAATGAAAAATGAAGAAGAGAGAAAGAGTTACCGGCGAGTACCGCAACTGTGTTAGAGATGGAGCGAGAGAACTGTGAATATTGGCACACCGAGTTTTGACACAAATTAAAACGGTTTTAATCAATCAATTTTTTTTAACAGTTAGAGGAGGTATCAACATACAATAACTCTACCGAGAGTCTTATTTGCATATAAGACATTAACCGCTACAATTTGTGTATATATATATGCTTTGACGCTTTGTAAAAATTAGATCAATTCATGTTGAGCAATTTCATTCTTTTATTTTGTATATACAAACTGCTCTTAATCCTATTATGATTAGAGATTAATACTGCTATTTATTTTATATTATTCTCTAGATTATTTTTAGTTACGATGTGATCTTTTAATTTTTGGTTTATTTTAATCGTTATCGTATTTTTTTAAGTAATTTACATCCGGTTGTAATCACAACCTTTTATAAGATTTTCGTTTTCTTCATAAAATTAATATAAATTGGCGACTTAGATTAAGTTTCAATTTTCAATATTGTTCTAATAGATAATTATACGTCAATGTGACAATTCAGTGGGAAGGAAAACTTTGTACGATCTTTTGGTATGAGATGATAAACCTGTACTCGGGCCGGGTTTGGCTGGCCAGGGGGCGGGCCGAGTTCTCCTGGTCAGACCCGGGCCAGGCCAGGGGGAGGGGCGGGCTGGGCTGGGATATGCTTGACCCGGACCATGCCCGAGGCAGGCCAAGGACGGGCCAGGCTGTCGGCTCTTACCAATTTATTTTTATTTCTTATTATTTTTGCTAAAATGACGGGCCAAGGCCGGCCCGGGATGGAATTTTATGACCATGACCAGGCCCGGGGCCAGGAGAGGCCAAGACCGACCGGGCTGGGTCAGGTCAAGTTGCATAAAATAACGTGCCAAGACGGGTCTGGGCCGGGCCGGGCCGGATCAGCTCGTGCTAATGGCCAACTCTAAGAGGTGAACTACAAAAGTTTATGTGAAGTATTTTAAGTACTTTTGATTCATTTTAGTTTTTCATAACAAATTAAAATTCATATGGCTTCATATATGCCTGCCAAATCGCTTATCTTTTCTTTATTGCATATGTTATTCTGGGTTTTTTCAAAAAGTTGAGGAAGACATGGGTATTACATTTAGGCCCGTGCATCGCACGGGAATTAAATCTAGTATATAACTAAATGAGGCTTTTTTTTCCTAATTATACTATTAGCATTAGAATTAGGAGAAATTAATTATTTAAAATTTTTCTATTATAATTAGGAATAGAATTTTCCTATTAGAAATAGGAAATAAATTAATTATTTTACAATTTTCCTATTAGAAATAGGAAATAAATTAACAATTTATTAAGACTTTTTTTCCTAATTATACTATTAGAATTAGGAGATAATAATTATTTAAAAATTTTCTATTATAATTAGGAATATGATTTTCCTATTAGAAATGAGAATTAATTAATTATTTTACAATTTTATTATTAGAAACAGGAAATAAATTAATTATCTACAATTTATTAATACTAAAAAATTATTCATTAGTATTTGTTCACTTTTTATTAAATTAGAAGGAAAAAAAACCTTTAATATATTTATAATATCCAATTTTATGACAACTTCCGATTAAAAAAATGAGGTATTATGAGGCTAAAAGGCCCTAGGCCGAACTGGGTTGTGACAAATGTGCATGCATAATACGTACTACATGTAATTTACTCGTGTAAAGAGTAAAATGAACGCTGAAATATGCCCCTACGTCTTTTGTTATTGCTAATGTCATATTTAATTATACATAATACGAAGTTTATTTTTCAAATGTCATATGTATTTCTCCTACTAATTTTAAAGTTATTTCCCTCACAATACACTTCAACTTCTATTGATATAATTTATTATTATATTATTTACATTCATTTGTCATTATATAAAAGTATATTAATCAAAAATTAAATAAGATATTCACAAATTATTGATAAGTACAAAGTTTGATATCTATTTTGATGGGGCATATTCTGCATCCGCTGACCGAGTCAACATATTGAGCAAGGTCAAAGATATCCACAGCAAGTCAACGACTTAGACAGACTAGCCGACGCAACCTGTCGGCCTGTCACTTGGGTCTCGGCTGGGACAACTAGCCAGCCGGGGAACATATCCGCGTACTCATATCCAAGGCCCCTCGGCGGCGAGTCAACGGGGCCCGCCGGCCTGCCATGGGTCCCTCAGCCGAGGGTAGAACGGTCTATCCACCTGCTAGCCACTTGGCCACTTGGCCACTACGTGACAAAAGGTGAAAGTCTATAAATACTCCTCAACCCTCATTGAGGAGAGGATCCCAAAAAAGAACCTAAACACCTCATAATCTGGTAATATCTTCCTTATCTCTCTACAATATATTTAGCCAAGTAATACATAAACTTAATCCTCTTAAGTTTACTGACTTGAGCGTCGGAGTGAGTACGCTCGGCAAAAGCCGAGCCCTCAGTTTGTTCACTGTTTCAGGAGAGGCCAAAGGATGACTCGATCAAAGACATCATTCTATAAGCCACGAGTGGTAACAATACTTGCTTCGGAATTACACCCGGAACATATTTTTCAAGGAGTATTAAAAGATAAAGAAAGTTGCTGCTAATATGCGAATCGAAATATCATATTATGACAAATGAGTAAATGTTTTGAAAAACTTTATTGTGCGATTGTTTTACAATTTAAAGTAAAAATGGTACCACGAGTAATAAGATAGATTTGAATGAGGCTTGAAGGTAAATTAGATACACTTATTATAGAAATATGTATAAGGTTAAGATTCAATTCAAGCAACGATCAACATTAAAAAAAACGTCATGATAAACACATAAAAGGGTAAGACCGTAAGAGTATTCTTTCCCTAACATAGTGAAGACCGTCTCTCTCAAGCTTTTCTTCTGACAAATTTACATGCATAAAAAACGGTATTATTCAATTATATGGAACAAACTAATTATTGTTGATGCTATAATTTTTTTTGGGTGTAAATTGAGAACATCATCACTATAATTTCGGGAGAGATACGAATTGGGGAAGGGTGAGACATATTCGTCATGCATAATACGATGTTTTAACCACCTTTAGGCAAAAATATAAAAATAAATGAAAAAATTTAAACCTAAAAGGGGGTCACGTACTTGTCAACTCTTCTATAGTTCTCTACCGCATTAATATTCTCATGAAGTTTATGGCATTTATTTCATATTAATGAAAAAAATGATTTTACTGCTTCGTACAATTTGTGATTTATAACTTTTAGCTAACTTATTTGAACTTGCTTAAATTTATATATTTTAAGTGAAGAATATTAACTATAAATATGATAAAGATAAAGTTTGATCTTTAATTTCGTCGGAGATAAAAAAAAACTCAATTTTTTATTTTCTTATAATATACTAATTAAAGGTCATAATGTAAAACAGGAAATTACACCACAGTCTACTATTTCAATATGTCGATGATCAACACTCAAAATAGCACATTTGTTATTTAAATAGTGTAAAAACTCTCAAAATGCTAAAAAAAATGTTCAATCTGTCGTTATCAAAGAAAACCTGAGTTTCTGCATTTTTTTTCTCATGTTCAACTTGATCTTTACGGGATGTAAATGTGATGAAGTTCAGAAAGTAGCGGATAGTTTTCTGTTAGTTAGATGGACTTTTCAAGAGAAAGATGAAAGCTTTGCATTTTAGACCGTTTTATGTGTGAACCGAGGGGATTAAGTAGTGGGCTAAAGGTTGTTTCGAGTGGGAATGAGGTTGATTGACTAAAGTTTTTCCTTAGTAGATCTAGAAAGGAGATAATAATTATGAGAAAATAAAATTTGAAGAAAAAAAGGACAATAAAAATGAGATGGAGGTAGTAAGATTTATTTATACAAAATGAAATAAATAGCAAAGTTCGTGTATATATAAAATATTCAAACTTATTTAGTTTACAAACATAGTACCCAAACACTTTGTTTGAGTATCTGGAATGGAGGTCGGGGAGGGGACGAGAAAAAGATTAGGAAGGGAAAGGGAGAGGGATAAGAGGGAAGATTGCTTCTTAAACTTTTCTTTGTTGAAGGAGAAATAAATTGTCTTCGATAAGGGAGACGAGGATCCATATTATCTAGAGTAAAGATTGGTGTTTCATGAAGCTGAATGTGATTTATGACTTCTTAGATGTAAAATGTGGCAGAAAGGTAGTGATAGTGGTAGTGGATTGGAGGTTGTTTCAAGTAGTTAGAACTAATCACAGTGGCTGATGTTTTATTTTGCGAGTAAATTAGTGGGGTGGAGGGAGGGTGCATTTGTGGAGGGTGATGAGTTTAACGAGGATAGTGATAATAAATAAGGTTATTTATCAGCAAAATATCGCTTGCATTAAAACATATAGGTAACATGAATAATAACAAGAAACCTCAAAAGATCATACTGATAAACTTAATCTTGACCCCCATCAATCCAAATTAAAGTAAAATCTTAATTCTAACAACATTGTCGAGAGCAAGGGTTAGTTTCCATTGTATTGTAGATTTTTCTAGAAGTAAGGGTTTAGTTTTTCACTTGGTTGGATAAATTTGAGAGAAGTTTCGAAGACAAAGATCCATTTTTCAAGGGATGGGATTGTTTTAGATCATGTGTGTGAATAAGGAAGAAAAATAAGGGTCTGCGTGAAGGATTTTGTTTCAAATGAGAAGATGTGGGGCAAGACTATTGTTATAGTGATGTGTCATAAGCAACCCCAGTCATGTAGTATTGCGTTGGAATTTGGTTCACATTCAAAGGTACGTCAATAGTTTGACCGGGAGATATAACATTTAACTACCTGTAAATGTTTTTACGTAACTACCATTTGATCCAACAATGATTAAATTATGGTTGTTATTCTAAAGAAGGAGATTTGTTGCATCATTGAGTTGATTAAGTAAAGTAGATATTATTGTTTTCCTTGACCAGTTAAAAAACAAATAGGTATTAATGAACAAAATCTAAAAACTCATCAGTCCCAAGTATCATATATATAAACTTCATATTGGTTTTATTTTCCTAAAAAAAAACATTGTCGAGAGAAAGGGTTAGTTTCCATTGGATGGTGGATTTTTCTAGAAGTAGGGGTTTAGTTTTTCGCTTGGTTGGATAAATTTGAGATAAGTTTCGGAGACAAGGATCGATCTTTCAAGGGATGAGATTGTTTTAGATCATGTGTGTGAATAGGGAACAAAAATAGAGGTCTGCGTGAAAAATTTTGTTTCAAATGAGAAGATGAGGTCCAAAACTATTGCTATAGAGAGAAAAAGGGGGGAGGGGGTGTAATATTGTGTTGGAATTTGATTCACATTCAAACGTACTTGTATAGTTTGACCGGGATATATAACATTCTACCTACCTCTAAATGATTTTACATAATTACAATTTGATTAAGCAATGATTAAATTATGGTTGTTATTCGAAAGAAGGAGAATTGTTGCATCATTGAGTTGATTATGCAGAGTAGATATTATTGTTTTCCTTGACCAATTGAAAAACAAACTATTAATGAACAAATTCTAAAAACTATCAGTCCAAGTATCATATATATAAACTTGATTTTGGTTTTATTTTCCTAAAAAAAAGTATTTTATTAATCAAACACTCTTTTATTCTTATGTCAATATTATGTTAACACGGGAATTATTTATTGGTCATGCGGCATACATAAAATCTTAGACATGAACGATGTACTATATGTCTATATTCCATTTATTGTGAAATTTATCACACATTATTTTAATATCCGTGCAACGCACGGGCAAGAAAACTAGTTTAATGTAAAATCGCCTACTTAATGAACCAAGTTATACAAAGCCAACAAAGGTAAATACAGAGTTTTTTTTTTTTCTTTTTTTACAATAGAGGGGACGAACCCCGAACAAACACAATATTAGAACCAAACATATTTTTGCTATTTCATGTGAATTGTACAAGGGAGTTAAAATCCCGTGAGTTGCAAATTAATTCGGGAATTCAATGTCTGGATGAACCAAACAAGCACTAAATTGGACGTTTGATGACTTTGTGAGTTTGTGATGAATAAGTATCAATTGGAATTTTGATGACAATTGTGATTTTTTTTTTTTTGGTCTAAACCATCCGGTAATCCGAACCACATTGGGCCGACTAATCCGGATTTCGGGGCGTGTCCAAGGATTACGGTATTTAAACCCCTCCCAATCGCAGTTGTGGGGGATCGATCCGCAGACCTCCCTACCAAGCGCAACCCCATGTTACCACTGCGCCAACCAACGATTGGTATTTTGATGACAATTGTGATTTAATAATGGGATATTCTACAGTCATTCCGTATTTTTTTTGTTTTCTACGTGGTAACCTCAATTTTAACAGAAAAGCATTTGACTATACATAACTCACGATCCCGGGTTCCGAAAGAGAATTCAAATTAAAAGTATCATAAAGAAAGCACTTGCTTAAAAAAATTGGCGTGGATGCAGAAAAACGTCAAGGAAGAGTAGTAGATTATTGGGACTTGTCGCAAAGATGGTACATTGGTACTCCAATAGTCCAAAAACTTGTACCAGCAAGGTGTCGTTAAGAGAGAGTATATATAATAATTCAGCTCAGCTCCAAGCCTAGATTATGGATGCGAGAAAGAATAGATTAGCCTTGTAAATTGTAATGTTGATCGGTCTCTGTTTCGTCAATAGATACTAAATTTAAACACGAAGATATAACTGAGTACATTGCAAGAGCATATACTATAATCTTGCAAACATGAACAGAAAGCCAACACTTGAAGGAATCTACAGTGTTGTCGGAAACACCAAAAAGACAATTAATTAGTTTGGGATGAAGATTGTAGTGTTCACAAAATCAAGCTCACGACATGATAAACATCAAAACTTGTCTCAAATCTAGCAATGATATCAATTGCCTAGGTATGCTTGGGCTGATGTCCTTGATTTGCTACCTCGTAGTGCTTAAGCTTGCGACCTCTTAGATTTGCTTGGAGCCAACTGCGTCTCGGCCTGAAAAAAACAAATAGCAATTAACAAGGCAGGACGCAGGACATGTACTATCAAATATAGATCATGTTGCTACAAAATATAGCATACCTCTTTCTTAACTGGCTCTTCCTTTTCAGACAAAACCAACTCAATATGGCAAGGGTGCGACATGTAAGCTGTCGTGACAAGCATACGATCAGGCATTAGGTTACATACATTAATCATGTAATCAAAAGCACAAAACGAGTTTGAGAACAAACTTACGGTTAATCCTTCCGTGAGCACGGTATGTACGCCTCCTTTGTTTCTGGGCTTGGTTCACTTGGATGTGAGAGATGTAAAGTGAGTCGACGTCCAAACCTTTCATCTGCAATTAGTTCCAAGTATAAGTGCATCATAGAGCATCTACAAAACATACAAACATTGATCAAGGGGGGAAGAGGTCTACCTCTGCATTGCTTTCAGCATTCTTCAACAAATCAAGGATGAATTTGGCTGACTTAGCCGGCCAACGTCCTTGACCGTTGGAGTGTCGGCTCTTGGCTTGGGCAGTTCTACCAACACCACCACAGAAACGGCGGAAAGGAATAGCCTGCTTGTGAGCCAGCACATCCTCCAAGTACCTTTTGGCCTTGACCAAAGGCATCTTACGGAGAGAAAATGCAGTCTCCCTGGTGTTCTGCAGACATTGAAAGAAACATATGAGAATTGTACATGCTACACATTTATGTTGCCTTAAGTAAAATAATAAAATGGAAACTTCATTCACCATCAAAACAGAGAGTATTTACACGACGGAAACATACTAATTTCCAACATATTCATCTTTATCCACAAATCTATAGATAACACAACAACGCAAACACCATGCGTATATACTAAATTACTAATCCCTCCCTAGTCCCCCTTATACTAAAAGAATAAGAGATCTTAAAAAATTTCCCGCCTAAATGAATTTTGCTGTAATTGGGCTTTCATTATATCATATCTGTAATTGGGCTTTCATCATATCATATCTGTAATTGGGCTTTCATTATATTATATCTACAGCTGGATTAATACAAAACATAATAATAATAATAATAATAAATTTTACAATTAAATTTTAAATTGCGTTAAATATGAGTTGTATAATTGTTATTTTCTTTAATATTCCTATCTAAAAAACCGCGCATTCGCGCGGGATCTATACTAGTATTGTATTACCCCAAAGGCCTACTTTTAGTGAGGAGAAAACTGTGTCCATCGGGCTAATTCAATTATAGGGAAGAGTCATATATTCTAAGCTCATTTTTAATTGAACTAATAGAATATTACAACAGCAAAGCAATAAAATACTAAAACAAATAAATTGTCTCTGATACAGACAAATGGAATGTTCCATCATTTACTGAACCATCAGCCACTAAACACAACAGAGGTTCACCCAAGAACGATGCATCTTAATGTCCCTGAAGTTTACGAAAGCCTTGTTCAGAAATAAAAACAAAGCCTTGCTTTTTTCATCAGGTTTCAGACTTACAGATAAAGACTTAACAAATAGAGAGCCTACAACCATAATAGTCTCTTCAAATCTATCCAGATGGATACGAAGAACTTGCAGAATTTTGTCACAAGAACTCCCTCCTAAGTGCTACCCATTCCAAACTACCCATCCACTTTTCAAAGTCAAACTTGCTAATATTGACCCCAATTATATTTATTCAAAATTTAAAAATTCAAATATAAACTTACAAATTTACTTTTTTTATAATTTATAAAAGGAGGTTTCGGAAAATTATAATTTCAACACAAAAAATACTATAAAAATGAAGAAAAATGCGGTCAAAATAATGTCGTTTCATATACTGCAAAAAGTCAAATGGGTAGTTTGGAATAGGTAGGAGGTGGTACTCAAGGAGCCATTACAAGAGGAAAAAAGAAACCTCAACATATCAAGGAAATCAACCCAATGAGCAACAGTCATTGATATAAGAAACTTGAACAAAGGCAAAGAAATGTACAGAGAACTATTAAAGCATTAATAGAGTGTATCATAATTTGCAGAACGTTAAGCCACTAAGCCCACCAGAAGATCACTCACAAACAATGCATCACGTGTACATACTATCTTTAAGACCGGGTATAACAGATTAAAATCTAATATGAAATTGCAGAAAAATCTAACAACTAGTTGTCACATCATTTACTGAACCATCAGCCACTAAACACAACAGAGGTTCACCCAAGAACAATGCATCTTAATGTCCCTGAAGTTTACGAAAGCCTTGTTCAGAAATAAAAACAAAGCCTTGCTTTTTTCATCAGGTTTCAGACTTACAGATAAAGACTTGACAAATAGAGAGCCTACAACCATAATAGTCTCCTCAAATCTTAAGACCAGGTATAACAGATTAAAATCTAATATGAAATTGCAGAAAAATCTAACAACTAATTGTCACATCATTTACTGAACCATCAGCCACTAAACACAACAGAGGTTCACCCAAGAACAATGCATCTTAATGTCCCTGAAGTTTACGAAAGCCTTGTTCAGAAATAAAAATAAAGCCTTGCTTTTTTCATCAGGTTTCAGACTTACAGATAAAGACTTAACAAATAGGGAGCCTACAACCATAATAGTCTCCTCAAATCTATCCAAATGGATACAAAGAATTTGCAGAATTTTGTCACAAGAACTCCCTCCTAAGTCCTACCCATTCTAAACTACCCATCCACTTTTCAAAGTCAAACTTGCTAATATTGACCCCAATTATATTTATTCAAAATTTAAAAAATTAAATATAAACTTGACAAATTTACCTTTTTTATAATTTATAAAAGGAGGTTTCGGAAAATAATAATTTCAACACAAAAAAATACTATAAAAATGAAGAAAAACGGGGTCAAAATGTAGTCTCATATACTGCAAAAAGTCGAATGGGTAGTTTGGAATAGGTAGGAGGTGGTAGTTCTTATGGAGCCATTACAAGAGGAAAAAAAGAAACCTCAACATATCAGGCAAATCAACTCAGTGAGCAACACAGTCACTGATATAAGAAACTTGAACAAAGGCAAAGAAATGTACAGAGAACTATTACAGCATTAATAGAGTGTATCATCATTTGCTGAACTTTAAGCCACTAAGCCCACCAGAAGCTCACTCACAAACAATGCATCACGCATACATACTTATCTTTAAGACCGTGCATAACAGATAAAATCTAATATGAAATTGCAGAGAAATCTAACACAAGTAACTAGTTGTCACATCATTTACTGAACCATCAGCCACTAAACACAACAGAGGTTCACCCAAGAACAATGCATCTTAATATCCCTGAAGTTTACGAAAGCCTTGTTCAGAAATAAAAACAAAGCCTTGCTTTTTTCATCAGGTTGAATTGTTTCCTCAACACCATAAGAACTAATACAATAATCTAACTCAAATGTATATATTTCATCAATCCTAAGTGCAACTAGCGTTAATTTAAAGCACAACAGTAGAGAAATCAGAAATGTAGCACCGTTTACTGAACCTCCCATCATTGTAACACTCAAGCGGTTCACCCAATAACAATGAGACTTAAATTTCCCTGAAGTTTACGAGAGACCTATTCACAGTAGGTAATAGACCCCTGCTTTTTTTATCAGGCTACATGTGAAATTACAAATGCAGCACATACATCTTTTTGACAAACATTTCGATTCTCATTAAAAAACCAATGCAAATAAACTCAAACAAATTCCTTCATCAAAAAACTCGTCATACTTTATACAGTCATACATTAAAAACCAATGCACAGTTGCACACCAGAAGCTCACCCAAGAAAAATGCATCAAGTGTACATAAGACAAGTTATTGTTTTTCATCGGGTTATAATCTCGAAGACCAGATATACCAAATTAAAATATAACACAATACAGCACACAATTTGACCCAAGTAACTGGTTGTCACATCATTTACTGAACCATCAGCCACTAAACACAACAGAGGTTCACCCAAGAACAATGAAACTTACTGTCCCTGAAGTTTACGAAAGCCTTGTCCATAAATAAAAACAAAGCCTTGCTTTTTCATCAGGTTTAATTATTTGCTCAACACTATAAGAACCAATACAATATTTATAGCTCCTAAGTACATATTTCAGTCAATCCTAAACGGAACTAGCGTTAATTTAAGCACAACATTAGACAAATCAGAAATGTAGCATCGTTTACTGAACCTCACATCATTGGAACACTCAAGAGGTTCACCTAATAACAATGGGAACCTATTCACAGTAGGCAATAGACCCCTGCTTTATTCACGAATTCAGAACATAAACTCCAATATTTCATCAAACAATCAATTTAAATGAAATCCATTGCAATAAACTCTACTACTACTTGATCAAAAGTACGATAACACATCGTTAAGACTAATTAACTAAACGATCATAAATTAACAAAGCATTACTAAAACATCAAGCTCCAGAAATCCGAATAAATTAACAAAAATTGGATAAATCATGTATATACCTTGAAATGCACTCGAAGATCTGATCCCCTAGCCTTGCATGCTGAAATTAACGCAAAAAAAACATCAGAAACTACGAAAATCAAATCAAAAAATCAAACTAATTTAAGATAAAGATGCGAGAGTAATTACGTACATTTGGTAGGATTATCCGGTTCTTGAGAGTACTTCACCTGAAAAAAAAAAAACATGAGGAAGATAATTAGCATAAATTAGACGGTAAATAATCAGAGAATTAAGCAGAAGAATGAATAAAACGAAGCATTGCAAATTGAGAAGAAGAAGAATAAAGAGAAATCACCATTTTCGATTGATAGGGTTTAAGGATTAGTGACAATGCGAAAGAAGAGGAGGCTGTGATTGATTATAGAGTTAGGGTTTTAAATAAAGTTGTTGAATGTTGTTGAATCAGCCCTAAGACCCATCTTGGGCTTTTATTTGGGCTTACTTTATAGTTTACAATGTGGGCTGATTTATGACATGAAGAGTTGTGACTACGTGTTCTAGTTCTGTTAGTTTACAATGCCCCCTTCGTTTGTATTTTAGTTGGACCCTTGGACATGTTTTTAATTTCTATAAAGTTTATTGTTGTAAAAAAAAAATAATGACATGAAGAGTTATGAAGTCCTTTTGTGTAACACTAAACAAAAGTGTTCCCTCTAGGGTTTCTTCCTTGGGAGGGTTGTGCGTCCCTAGGCAGTTTCCTAGGTTTTTCTACCTTTTTCTCGCGATTTCTTTACAAAAATCCACGTGTCGTCTTCAATGAGATTTTGTGTTGTGCCAAAACCAAAAGATAAACAAATGACCGGGACAGAGAGAATATAGAAACAAACATTCTATCAACAACGATTTTGAGTTCTTTACTTAATGTAAATTAGTATAGATCCCGCGTGAATGCGCGGCTTTTTTAAATAGGAATATTAAAGAAAATAACAATTATACAACTGATATTTAACTCAATTTGAAATTCAATTGTAAAATTAATTATTATTAATATTTTGTATTATTCATTGGAAAGGGGAAAGTTCATTATAATCCAGTTGTAGATATAATATAATGAAAGCCCAATTATAGATATGATATAATGAAGGTCCAATTATAATCAAATTCATTTAGGCGGAAAAATTTTGGAGATTTTTTATTCTTTTAGTATAAGGGGGATTATTCTAATTTAAGGCCATTTTGGTTAGGGCATTGGCAATAGAAGGTTTGTCAAGGGTTTGTATGATGATATGTCCTCTATTTTTTAGGTTTGTCTATAAACCTTCTATTGCTAGACATAGGTGTTGAGGTTTGTAGTTAAGAAGGGTTACTAGATTGTATGCTGGTTTGTAGAGAGAGAGTAAGGGGAGGAATAATAATGTGGGCCACGTTATGAACTTTATAAAGGTTTATCTATTGTTGGGATATAGTTTGTTGGTAAATGGATTTGTATATTAGCTTATGTGGCATGAGAACAATCCTCTTAGAGGTTCATCTATTGCTAATGCCCTTAGTATATTTAATCGATGACTCACTAAACTAAGCCCGGCTAAATCTCCACATAATCATATTAGATGATGCAAATTATCCAAACTCACCTAAAAGGTAAAACACAAATATTTTTGTAAGACGGTTTTACTCAATTTATTGTAAAACAAGTTCCTTTTATAATTACTTTTACCCATGATTATACTCCCTCCTATTCAATATAAACTTCCCTATTTTCTTTTCCGTCTATTCACAATAACCTCCCTATTTCCTTTTTTGGTAAGTGTTTGTGTGGTCCAAATTTAATTGTATGGTAGGGTAGTGTATTTGTGTGATCCAAATTTATTTATATGATGGGGTAGTGTGTTTTCTTAATTTTTGTGTCAAAATAAAATGGGAGGTTTATTGTGAATAGGAGGGAGTATTTAACTTCGTCTGACACTATTTTCATATAAAATCGCTTTACACAAAATCAACAAAGGCCTTGTTAAAGCTCCACCCGAAATAGTATATTGTGTCACCAATCAAGTGTACGAGAAGACTAGTCGATGAGGAGGGCCGAAAGGCGGGCTGGCGGGGCCTTATCTATGACTTAATACCCATATGAGCTGGCTAAAATGACGGATCTGGGCTCCTTTTTCGGGCTTCAAAGTTCAAGAAAACGTCACTACAATTTCCAATAAGCAGCCTAAACGGGCATTTTTCAGGATCCCAGGAAATGCCAATTGAAAGGCATCACTTCCAAACTGTACGATTTTCCCTGTTTTTGTTCCTTCCGCAAATAATGCCAAGAACTCTAAAACACTACCATCATTTCACCAAACAATTCTAATCACTACCATCATTTCGCTAAACAATCAAAGACTATTGCTGATGATTTATTTGATAGAGTAATTGATTTTATTTAGACTATGTGTTAAGTGTTTAAATGAGTGGATATCATAACTCACAAGTACTTCAAATTACACGATCATAGAGTAATTGATTTTATTTTGATGCCTACGGAATTTAAACCCGGGTCATGAGTATAAGCTAGTTTATCAACTAAGCTAGTACTATGTAATATGTTTTCAGATACACGATCAATGAATTGTCGTTTAGTCAAATAAAATTTACATACTGCCAAAATAAACTACATAAGCTAAATGTCACAAAATATACACACAAATTAGTTTACTGCAGTATACATTACACATTTACCATATTTGTTTTGTATTAAATTGTCATTTTTCGTAGGCTCTCAAGTTTTGCTCGTTAACATGTACTCTAGCATGTAAAACAATTATCGACCATTAATAAAATGTTGACCAGAAAAATGTGTAAAACTTCTATCTATATTATATTTTTTCTTTAAAGAAAAAAATGATTCATTAATAGAACGACTCATGCACTTACAAAGAATATGCATAATCGAAAACCAATCTAATGACAAAAAAACCCACTAGGGATTTCAGAACATAATTTAACAATTCGGCTAAATTATTTTAGTTTCTAATGTATATCAACACTCTAGATAAGCTAATTATCTTACCTAACCCGTGTGTTAATGATATGCAAATCACAATACAACAAAGCTACTAGTAAAGTAGTAACACTGTATATAAATAGCGATAGAAAGGTGACTTGGTTGGCATCTTGATTAATTTTAGGTATAGCCGTATAGGTGAGACGACCTTATCATGTACTAATCATCAAGCACTAATATTACTACTTTAATTATTATATTAATTATGTGGTGGTGAGCGTATGTTAGTAGAAAAAGAAAAGCACTCAAACCCAACTTTAATCAACAAATTAATTAGTGTTTATTTGCATGAAGCGAGGTGTTAGTTGTTGGTTCAATTCAGCAAGATTTAGAAGGTTGTATATCATATCATACATTCATACTTCACCATCAAACTATCGATTCTTATATTGCAAAGAAAAATACTCGTACCAAATCAGATGATGTTAAGTAAACATGCAAACTACAAAGTATCAAATACTCCTACAAATTGGCGCCTAAATACACCAATAATGAAAATACGCCCTCTACTATGGACTTAAACACCTTAATATTTCGCATTCTGAGCAGATATTAATTAATTAGTTTAGTTGCGAAAGTCAGGACTCATGAGAGGTGATGCTCGTGACTTGGGTTCAAAACCCGTCAACAGCAAAATCGCCCTTATGGCTCCCTTTACACTAAAAAAATGTTTCGCATTCTGAAAAGAGAATAAAAATACTTCCTTCGTCTCAATTATTTGTTTTCTATTAATGGTAAGATTAGAGACATTATTGAAACAAAAAATAATGCTAACACTACCAACTAATAAGATGTGCCGTGCAAAAAATAAGAGTTTCAGTTGGACATTAGACCCTGAAAATGGGGCAAGGGCCATAGATTAATTAAGGAACACAAATTCTTGTTTGTGACGGCACATATCCGTCACTCTTGAGTGAAGAGTGACGGATACCATTTTACCTCACAAAGTACCCACTTTTTCTCTCTCTGCAACACTATTCATGTGGTCCCCTTTCTCCACTAACCCATTTTGTTACCATTTTAACTCACAAAATATCCGCCACAAATGGTAACCCGTCACAAGGGAGACCAATTGATTAAGGGAAATCTGGTTAATACTATTACTGTAAATTTATTCCATCATCCACTAGTTTCAAATAATCCAAATAAACATCTACTTTTAAGCCAAACAATAATTAAATGGATCCCACCCACCACACAGGATACTTATCCAGACTTAAAGTAATAATGCCCTCAAATCATTTACGAAGAACATCCACTTCATAATTAGCTTAATATCTACATAAATTCTCCTAATACCCAATCATGTAATCTCTAAAGTCTCCTGCTCTAAACCTGCTTTCAGATTCTTCCCCTCTAGTTTAGGCCGACATAATCGAACACCAGTTAGTATTCCTTAAGACGGAGATATCCATCTTAACATTAAAATGGGTCAAAATCATCCCATTTAAGCATATCAGACGAATCTTTTGCTTTTTCATTATTCATACTATTTGACATGTCTTAAGCTCAAGACTGATATGCTCCTCTTAAACAAGAATTTATGATCAACCAATTATTACAAAAACAGTAAAACACCAATGATTAATTGAACACAAATTCTCATTGAAGACATGACATATCCGTCACAAGCTGAAGACGGATACCATTTTACCTCACAATGTACCCACTTTTTCTCTCTCTGCAACACTATTCATGTGGTCCCCTTTCTCCATTAACCCATTTTGTTACCATTTTATCTCACAAAATATCCGTCACAAATGGTAACCCGTCACAAGAGAGACCAATTGTTAATTGAATTTCAGTGGAGAATTAATCGCCGAGAGACATCCACAGGCCACAGTTACATATAACGATTTATTAGCCGACTTCACATCATTTCAGGATTAGAATTAATCGTCCTTTTTTTGTAAAGAAATGTGTACTTCAGAAAATCATGATATTAAATTTACAATTGGTCTCCCTTGTGACGGGTTACCATTTGTGGCGGATATTTTGTGAGTTAAAATGGTAACAAAATGGGTTAGTGGAGAAAAGGGACCACATAAATAGTGTTGCAGAGAGAGAAAAAGTGTGTATTTTGTGAGGTAAAATGGTATCCGTCACTCAAAAATGACGGATATGTTTGGTCACAAACAAGAATTTGTGTTAAATTTAAGTTATCGATTAAATGAGACATTTGTAGGGACTAGAAGAGAACCTTGATTGCGCAAGTGCTGACACGGTCAAAGTTTGTAGGCGCGTGTAGGCTTGTAGCTGAAGCAGATTCCTTACTTGGTTATAGGCATTGCTTTAGTATCAAGTCCCTGTATGCTGTATAAAGCATAGCAACCAAACCAATACATAAAACAAACATCATATAATAAGAACAAATTATGGGCGTGTAAAAGCAGGTGCTGTTAAGGGAAAGAGACATTATACTTTAATATATTTCCCTATTTCAATAAATTAAAGTTAATTTATTATAGAATACAGTAGGATGATTATGTTCCATTTCCAAAAGAGTCAAATACACCACTAAATTGTGTAAACCTTACTAAAGCAAATGGTTCATTAATAGTGCACTTCTTGTGTCACGAAGTTGAGTCGGTCAGTACAATTTCGACACATTTCATTATTAGTCACTTTAGAACATAATTTACATTTAACATAGGGTAAGGTTGCGTACATCTAACCCCTTTATCAAGCCTTCATGACAATAGCTACTTCTTAGGTTACGAAGTTGAGTCGGTCAATACAATTTTCGGCACATTTCATTATTAGACATTTAGAGCATAATGTTTATTTAACATAGGATAAAGTTGCGTACATCTAACCCCTTGTAAAACCTTCATGGCAAATTGGCAATAGGGACACGGGTAATATATTTGTAATATATAGTAGGAGTATATAACATGAAAGACACAGCTGGACGATCACCATAAAAAAATAAAAAAGGAAAGCACAACTTTGAACCACCCTTGAACAAAAAGCTTCCGTTACACCTACTTCACCTCAACCTTTTCTTTTAAGCGAAAAAAAAACACTCACAACTCAAACCATACCATCAGGAAAATGAAACCTGCACTGTAGAGAAAGATAACACTTACCCCTTAATTTTGCCTCCATTTTCTAGTACCGACAGTATTAAAGTTCCTAGTTGAGCTCCATTGATCACCATCTAAAGAAAATACAATGGGGTCGTTTCAGGCTCCGATCACTGTCAGAAGCTCAGCCCTACTCGAAAATTCATGTGGGTATCTGCTTCAAGAGCTGCAGGCAAGTTTATTTTACGATGAAACATTACTTGTAAAATTTTCAGCAATGGAGTGAGGGGTAACAGGGGCACCCTGCATCCTCAACTTTGAACACGTGTTATTACTTGTAATTTTGTTTTTAGTAATTAGTTTTCTTTGTGTTTACACTCGTAGTTTCCTAACCCAAACTTGAACCTTGTCTTCTCTGTTAATCTTATATTCTAGCACCGCTAGTGTTCGTTCAGCATGTACGGTCCTAGGGAAGAGGTTAACTGTTATTGGAATTAGTAGAGCACAAAATAGAGGTGAATTGAAGAAAAACAGTTGTAAGTGGTGGTAGTAAAGGGTAATTAAGGAGCTATTACTCGTAGGTGGGAGTATTGCATTATCCGACGGAGAGATGGATGATTTTTACTCTACTTTAGAGGAGTAACTAACTAACTACTATGCTTCCTTCCTCATTTCCACCATCAACTACCACCACTTTCCTCAAAGCCACCGTCAACTACCACCACTTTCCCTATTTTCCTTTTTTCTGCTCTCTATTAGCTCATAACAACTACACCAATTCCAGGCAATTCAATTCCTTGGGGTACTACCTAAAAAATATTATTGTATGTTAAAACTGTTTCAAAAATTATGCACCAGTTTATTATTTACCAATTACCACCCTTCGAGAATTCTGACAACTATTGGTGTATTTTGTATTTATTTTACATGAGAACAGAAAATATGGGATGAAGTAGGAGAAGATCCATACCAAAGGGAGAAGGTTTTGGTAGACATTGAGCAGGAGTGCATGGAGGTGTACCGCAAGAAAGTGGACTATGCTAACATGGCAAGATCACGCCTCCATCAAGAATTGGCTGAATCGGAATCTGAATTCACACGCCTTCTTTTGTCACTGGGCGAGCGCTCTCTGCCAGAAAGGGTATGTTACACTTCAATTGACTTGAACTCGTCATAAGCTGTTATTTGGTAACTTGCTTGAAAATAAACAATTAGTTAACTCAAATTAATTACTTTGTAATTATAAGAAAGCTGTTATCAGGGCAGGTAGTGATGTATTCCTAACAACTGTAGCAACAGCAACAGCAACAACAACAACAACAACAACAACAACAACAAGACTTTAGTCCCGAAAAGGACTTGGGATTGGCTAGTAGGCAATTAGGCGTAGCTAAGCATTCCCGTTATACACAAATTGCATGAATATCATGACAATTGTTGTGGTGACCTTGGCACAATCTACCATATACAATATGCAATACTCTGTCAGTCTGTGTCACACTAAACTTCCCATTAAACTTTTCAAGGGCATATCTTCAAAACATTAACCATTAATATATTTTCTAACAATTAAGAATGGCGTATTAAACTATTTGCATTTGCTATCAAAAAAACTCGCAAAATTATACTCACT
This sequence comes from Silene latifolia, assembly GCF_048544455.1. Lineage (NCBI taxonomy): Eukaryota > Viridiplantae > Streptophyta > Magnoliopsida > Caryophyllales > Caryophyllaceae > Silene > Silene latifolia. The sequence goes on from NC_133527.1 coordinate 198,906,765, forward strand.
CCTATTCACTAAGATGTTCCACAATTCCGAAAATGGCAAATTCACTAAGTTCTTCCACTTTCCTTATTAATCTATTATTTGTGGTTAAAATGACTTGTGACCCCACATTCTCTCTCTTATTTTCATTTTCCTCTATTTTCCACCACAAATCTCCTTCCTCTTAAAAACTCCCCAAAAGGTAATGTGGAAGATCATAGTGAATCGGAGGGAGTAGTTTATAATAAATATGGTTGAAGTATTATCCTTGACATATGAAATTAAATAAAAAAAATTCTTCTAAACCAACTCTTCCTCATATTGGAAACACAGCCAGAAAAGAAGGCAGGAACTCTAAGGCAGCAGATTGATTCAATTGCACCGGCATTAAGAGAAATGAGGCAACGGAAACGAGAAAGAATGAACCAATTTCTAGCAGTTCAAGGGCAAATACAGAAAATCAAAGCAGAAATTGCAGGCCTATCAGAGTATGACGACTCGGCATCAGCTTACATAGTAAATGAGAATGACCTTTCAATGAAGAAACTAGAGGAATACCAAGCTGACCTGCAAAAACTCCAGAATGAAAAGGTAATGTAGAAATCAAATATGAATTACAACATAGCCAAAGTCGTGGAACTAAATTTCTCTTGTCATTCAATATGAAGAGCAATAGAATCCAGAAGGTGGAGATGTATACTAGACAAATACATGACTTGGCTGCGTTGCTTGGAATGGAGTCCTCAAGGACAGTTACGAAGATTCATCCAAGCTTGAACGAGTTGTGCGGCATAGCAAAAAACATTAGTGATAGCATTTTGGATAAACTTAATGACACTGTGAAATCTCTTGAGGAAGAAAAGCAGAAGCGCATTGAAAAGGTGAGATATAACTCCTTTGATATTATATTAGGGGCAGCTTTGGTCATGGGAGTCAATAATCTTATTCATAGCTTTCTTCTGACTTTCCTCTCAAAAACAAGCCAAAAATTCATATAGTAACTGTTGTAGACTTGTAATGAAATATTAAAAAGGACACTCGAAAACATCAAACTCTTTTTTTTTCACAAATAGCCGTATCTGACACTCGAACTGCTAATGGGTCAATGTAACAACGCAAGAGACTAATTTAAAGTGTTGTTTTTAAGCACACCTACTTAGGAAAACACTAGTAAAAATAGAACGTTACACTAATAAGTGAAGGTTTTAGAATGGATCTGCCTAGTGCAAGGAAATAGGAGTAACAATGAAACTAAGATGACCTAGTCGAGTAGCAATTCACAAATTGGACAAGACCTCTGCAGTGCCAGCCAGCGCATGAGCTCAACTACGTGGAGCCAGTTTCAGGGGTCCTGCATCACCCATTAATCTCTGAACTAAGCTGGTTTATCCAAAGATTCCTGAAGAAAAAATAAGAGCAAATTTGATTATCAGTCGAAATGGTGATTTTATAATCAGCCAATTTATCAGAAAAGGCTAATGACTGCTGTCTTTGTCATTGCAGTTACATCAATTAGGAAAAGAACTGATAGACATGTGGAAGCTTATGGACATACCTGAACGACAACGCCATCAGTTCTTTGATGTTACTAATTTATTGGCACTCTCACATGAAGAAATAACAAAACCCGGCGCCCTTAATTCCAGCATCATCGAACAGGTCAGCGCATGATTAGATTGTTCGAAAAGCATTATTATTACAGTATTACCGAATGCAAATGTCTGAATGTTTATTTTAAGGCTGAGACAGAAGTAAAGAGACTGGATCATTTGAAAGTGAGCAAGATGAAAGAACTTTTTCTTGGGAAACAGTTTGAGCTTCAAGAAATATGTCGTTACTCCCACATGGAAATTACTACACCACCTGAGATAGAAAACATTACACATCTTGTCGACACAGGTCAGACATGTTGCATACTGTTCAGTGTTTTAAGAAAGCTAACTTGCAAAAATCCAAAACTAACTTCACTGACCTCAAATTTGGTCACGCACATAGCAGGGGACATAGACCTCGTCCAATTACTAAAGAGCATGGATGAACACATTGATAGAGCAAAAGATGAAGCTTATAGCAGGAAGGCAATTATGGAGAAAGTGGAGAAATGGATGGTGGCATGTGATGAAGAACGCTGGTTAGAAGAATATAACAGGGTAACTTATCATACACACCAACAGAAACTTCATAGATTATATAATTACCCCTAGACATCTATCTCATTACACAAAAATATATCTATTTGTGTGTCCAGGATGAAAATCGATATTCAGTAAGCAGAACTGCTCACAGGAACCTAAAACGTGCAGAACGAGCCCGTGCAACAGTCACCAAAATCCCAGGTAACGTATTTAATTGTTCTAACAGACAAAATACACACACGCAAAATCCCAAAACATAGTAGTCACCAAGTACACATAAATTGCTCACGGTTTCTTCAAAAAGTTTGGATAATTCCATCCTATGGCAGGAAGTGGTGAGCATGAAAGGCGTTGGGTGAGATTTCAACTTGAAGTGTTAAAACTCACTTCAAAAGCATGAAACTTCACCCTACCCTATTGTAGAACTGAATTTACTTGAGTTTCTACCCACTCTAATAGCTGGTTTCTAGATATGCCTCGTTTAACAGAATCATATTACAATTTTAAGAGCATCTTTTCTCTGTCTTTTATCAAACTTATCAGAAATAATAAACACTACTACTCAAAAAAAAAGGCATCTCACGCAATGTTTTAATTACAGCTTTGGTGCATATGATAATCTCATTGACAAAGGATTGGGAAGAACAAAGAAGGAAAAATTTTCTGTATGATGAGGTAAGACTTCATCCAGAGGTGATTCAGGTCAACAGTCAGAGAACATTAGCAAACATTAGATAAAATTGCTTCAGAACTTCATGCTAAGGTTCATTGTATATGTTGCTTCAGGTGCCTCTACTAGCCATGTTGGAAGAGTACGTAGCACTAAGGCAAGAAAAGGAAGAGGAGAAGCAGAGACAAAGAGTAAGTTTCATACAATATGCAATGGTGTATAAAAAACATCTACATTGGAAATGAAAAGAATTAGCAACGATTAGAGATATATGGACAAAATAGGGATATAATCTACAGACCGAATAGATGCTAGCCTGCTAATGATCTCTATTTCCAAATTTCAGCTGGAAAAGAAAAAACCAGTTGCTGTACAGCGAAACTTGTCATTAAGCCCAAGACCAGGAACAAGCGCTCGACGAGCCCCAAACAGGAACTTAAATGACAGTTTCAGCTGTGGTTCTCCTACACATAGGAACCTAAGTGGAAATCCTGCAAACAGAAGATCCTCGTTGGGTGCACAACAAATAGGATCAAACAGCTTCAGTCCACGAAGTCTAGGCACCTCATTTATGAAGGACGGAACAAGAACACTGAGACAACAAATGTATACTCAATCGGAATTTGGTTCTCACCTCAGAGACGAAACAGCTTCAGTTGTTTCCACCTTTTCTTCTGGGCCGTTATCTCCTGAGATTTGACCCTACTAAACAGCTAGGAGTTTGTGAAATAGGATAGATTTGAGACATCTGGAGTTTGTGAAATAGAATAGATTTGAGACTTCTGCACAGAATAAAATCAGATATTCTGATACCCCCCGCCCCCCCTTCCTTTTCTTTTCTCTCTCTCTCTCCCCTCCTTGTAAATTACTGGTTTGTAAAGTTACCGACATTTTTCAGAAATGTATGATAAGTTTCAGTGTGTTAGTTTGCGAGACAATATATGTCTAGGCTACTTAACTCTTCATCCATAGACCATTGTAAATAATTCGAGCCGGTATATGAAACATTACCCCCAGACACTCCAAATGTCGTCGAGAGCATGTAGTTTCAATGCAAGCAACTAAGAAGACCCTTAAATTACAATGTTATATACATGTCAAACAAGGGCTACCCCAACTAACTCGGAGTAAAACAGAGCCATTTAGTATAATTAATGAGTGCTTTCTATTTCTCTTTTGTGAAGCGGAAGCTGCTCATATATATGAAATATAGCATCATAACAAAGTTTGCCACAAGACTACTGACAGGATTAACACTAACAGATATAACAGACCGTCTGAATTGGACTGGAACAGGTAGCAAAACAGTGCACTTTATGATCACACAAATGTGAAGCAGTGAAGGTGCATCAAGAGTTCAAGACACCATCTAGCATCAAGTTGCTAAATGCTCAGAAATCAAACACGCGTAGTTACAAATGCAGAATCTGAATATAGATCATAGAATATACCGATCATACCCACTCAAGTACCATAGCATCTGAGTTCTAATATATCAACTTCTCTAGTTTGAAGCAAAGTTGCCCCCCTTACAATTGAAATCCATAAACTTCCCTGCACTCTCACATGTATTGAAATCGCAAGATAGCGATACATAGCCTCTTATAAGGTACACAAACCAGAAGGTTCAAACTGACAGACATGTTCAGCCAATAAAATGAACACAATCAATATAATCATCTGTCAGACTTAAACTTAACCGTCTGCAAACATCACACCATGTGAATGCTAAGTGCTAACACAAGTTACACAACAAATTCCACAATTTTAGCCTCAACAACAGAACATTATCATCCATACAGACCACAATCAACATACTTCGTGATCATAATTATTAAGATTAGAAGCTAATGTTACGCTTTGACCAACGCAAGCCACTTGCATAGAAAGTATAATCTTCGGAAAAGCAACAAACATATCAGCTTATCTAAAATGCAAATTAGTCATCATCAAATTAAAACATAATCATCAACAGACAACACAGAAGATAGATCTTCAACATAATAAATAATACAACAAAACAAAAATTCCTCACACTAAGCTTCATCAACAAGAATTACGTCATCCGCATCCGGAATTACTTCATCCACTTCCCCGACATGCTCCGGAATTACATCATCCACATCCTCGACATGCTCCAGAATTACATCATCCACATCCTCAACACGCTCCAGAATTACATCATCAACACGCTCCACAATTAAATCATCCTCAACACACTCCGGAATAACATCATCCACATCCTCAACACGCTCAGGAATTAGATCATCCACATCCTCAGCACCCTCCGGAATTTCATTATTCTCAGCACGCTCCAAAATTACATCATCCACGTCCTCAACACGCTCCTGAATTACATCATCCACGCCATTACCACCAATTGAACCTTTCTCACTCACAGGCTTCTTGAAAAAGCTATCAATACGACGCGTATGAGCCGGAACAGGCTTCTCCTTAACCATACGATCAGCACGAGGACGATCCACCGGCTGAGAGACAGTCGGCATCGGAAGCGAGTCGAGCAAAAACTCGCGAGCCGGTTGGTGACGTTTTACGGCGATTCTGAGATCTTCAAGTTTGATAGTCTTTCGCTTCTTCGCCGTAACGATGTCGGACGATTTCTCGGCGAGAAAGTGAAGGAAGAGTTCGGCGGCTCCAGAAACGAGAAAGAGTGCTTCGGAGGTTACTCTGGAGATATCTTTGTCGAATTTAACGATTTTCTTTACTCTAGAAACTGGAAACGACGGATTGAAGGTTGTATCGGCGGTGGTTTCTTCTCCCGCCATTTTTGTGTGAGCTTGGAAATTGGAGAAAGAGTGATTATAGGGTTTCGGAATTTGGGGGATTTGGATTTTGGGGGTGGTAAAAGGGCGGGAGATTGGTTTTCTATGTGTTGTAAAAGACCATTTAGCCCATGTGTTGATATAAAGCTCAAATTTTTTAAGATGACAAATATTTCGGGTAATTATAACGTCACTCAATAATGTACTTTATATTTTCACTCATAAAAATACTTTTCAAAAGTTAAAATATTGATATAATGTTATTGACTTCTCGCAATGACTGCATAAATCATAATATATCTACTCTTTAGCGTTATCATTCTCCTATATTTATGTGAGACAATTTCTTTCAAGTATGAATAAATGCCCTTTATGATTGTTTGTCAATGTTTTGAATTGTGGTATTTCGGTTGTTCAAAGGGATATATGACATCCGCGAGCTGACAATAAAATGGCCGTTTGATAATATTGTCGGACACACATCGTATCTGCAGTCGAAACTGTTTAAGAAATTATTTCTTAAGGCATAAATGGATCCTATGTTTTCTTAATGGGAATTATAATATCGTCTATATTTTCGATTTTAGCGCATCTAGTTAAAAAAAGTTGTTCAAATTTTGTATCGTTATATTTTGTATGCATCCGTTTATTCCATTTACCGTTGCAATATCTAAGGCCTCGTTTGGTTGCCCGCGGGAATACAACTCCATAGAAATATCGAATTCATGGGAATTAAGTTCCAGCATGAAATTCACGTGAATTTAGCAAATCCGTTTGGTTACCTACATAGGAATTTAATTAACACAGGAGTTTAGAACTACCTGGGAGGGGCTAGGTAATTCAACTCCTTCATTATGGGGGAGTTGGAAAATCATGTGATCCGAAAATAGCAAACTTAAGTGATGAGGTCGTGTTGGATGTAAAAGGGCTTGAAGATGCAACGTTGGTCGAGGAACGAGGAGCTGCTCACGTCACATACTTGGGCGTGGGTTACAGTAGAGCTCGAGGAGTTCTAATAAATCTCGGAATAGCTTAATGTCCTTGGTATATCGTTATTTAGTTTATTTAGTTTATGGAAATTAGCTTAATTACAAATAAGGCAAGGTAATTAGATTATATTTAGGAAGGTCGGTTTTAGGAAAATAAGAGTACTATTTCCTTATTGTTTTAGGCGTGTGATAGCTAGCAATAGCTAGCAATAGGTAGGATTCTAATACTATAAATAAGGATCTTATGTATGGTTTTTAATTCATTCAAGTTATAATAAAAACCTAAGCTTTTGCCTTGCAATTGTTATCTCGGATCGACGCGTTTTCGTTCCAAAACGGTTTCTGTCTGACGCGCTTTCAGGCTTAAACTAGATCGATTAGCACGCGCTTTGCTACATCGGTCACCATTGTTCAAAGCATAGGTCTGTTTTGAGCAAATATCCCCCCCCTTTTCGTTCGTTCTTGTTCACGTTATTAATATTGCTTCCGCGTATTAACGAAAGTTCTTAACTTTCGTATCATTAGTGGTAATCAGAGCAAAGGTTACTGATTCTATTTCGATGGCTCGAGCTCGATGATGACACCATCTTGGTGAAGTGCGAGATTACCTACGTAATAGGCCAACGGGACCCAGGAGTGGACCGAGACAGAAACCCGTGGATGAGTTCAAAATCACGGAGTTGCCGGAATTCGTTGGTGGGACCGATCCTGAAGATTACTTGGAATGGGAACGAAAGATCGATAGGTTGTTCGATTTCAAGGATCTTGATGACAATAAACGTTGTAAGTATGCAATTCTCAAACTTGCTCGAGGGGCTTCATTGTGGTATGAGAATTTGAAGGCTCAAAGAGCACGGACTGGAAAGGAGAAACTTGCTTCGTGGGATACGTTGAAACGAAAACTAAGGAAGAGGTATGTACCGGCAACGCATAGACTTACCCTATACAAGAAAATTGCTGATTTGTTACAGGGTAGGATGAGTATTAATGAATATATTGACGAATTTGAGAAGCTTTCTTTAATGGGAGAGATAGAGGAAAATCAGGAGCAAAAGATGGCACGATTTGTTCGTGGTTTGAATCGAAATATTGCTAGTTCCGTTGAGATGTATCCGTATGCAGATTTCGATACATTATGTGGTTTGTGCTTGAAACTTGAGGCACAAGGAAAGAACAAGTATGGGACGAGTGAAGTAAGTAGGTCGAACAATTGGAGCAAGTCTGACCCATCCAAAGCTATGACTTCGGGCTCAAATTCTAATACGGTGGTGACGGCCGTGAATACCCCTGCAATGACCGTGACTCCTAAGGCTACTCCACCTCCGAGGGAAACAAGCCTTTCTAGGGTTCGTTGTTTTAAATGCCAAGGATTTGGCCACCTTCAGAATTCTTGTCCGAATAAACGAAACATAACCTTAAGAGAAGCCATGGCTGTTAGGGACGAGTTATTTGAGCAAGAAGATGAGACATTGGGAGGCGTGTTTAATCTCAGTATACAGGACGAAGAAGAAGGGGACGTTGAGTCCTATGATGCTCCTATTTATGACACGTTGGTACTTCGTTCCTTGCAAACTAAATCCGAGCCCATCGTGACGGAACAACGAGATCAAATATTCCACACTAAGTGCCAGGTGAAAGACAAGTGGTGTAGCTTGATTATAGACGGTGGTAGCTGTACGAATGTCGCATCAACAGAGATGGTTACTAAGCTTGGGTTAGAGACAACGGCTCACCCTAAGCCTTATTCTTTGCATTGGCTCGATGACGGTAATAAAGTAAAGGTAACCAGACAGGTCCGAGTTGGGTTGGCAATGGGTTCATACAGTGATGATGTTCTTTGCGATGTTATTCCAATGGACGCGTGCCATATCCTTTTGGGGCGTCCATGGCAGTTTGATCGAGATGTAGTGCACCATGGTCGGAGTAACGAGTATGAGCTACATGACAAAGGTAAGAAGATTGTGCTACGACCAATGTCACCTAAAGAGGTTCGAGTTATGAGTGCCAAGCGAGCTAAGAAACCTAGCTTATCTGTTTTTGCTAGTGAACGAGAAATTGAGCAAGCTCTAGACGATGGTGAGCCCGTATATGCGTTAATTGCTGATGAGAAAAGGGATGTCGCTGCAACAATTGTAAATGAAGGACCCGTCAAAGAGTTATTACACGAGTTCAAAGACGTATTTCCAGATGATTTGCCACCGGGGTTGCCGCCAATTCGAGGAATCGAACACCAAATCGATTTAATTCCAGGTGCGTCGCTTCCTAATAGAGCAGCCTATAGGAGTAATCCCGAGGAGACAAAGGAGTTGCAAAGGCAACTTGATGAGCTCATGAGTCGGGGCTATGTCCGTGAAAGTTTAAGCCCATGTGCTGTTCCGGCATTACTTGTACCAAAGAAAGACGGAACTTGGAGAATGTGCATCGATAGTAGGGCCGTGAATAACATTACAATCAAGTATCGATTCCCAATTCCGAAATTTGGACGACATGTTAGATGAGCTCCATGGGTCCGTTATTTTCTCCAAGATTGATTTAAGAAGCGGGTACCATCAGATTCGAATGAGGGAAGGTGATGAATGGAAAACGGCTTTTAAGACTAAACATGGATTATATGAGTGGACCGTCATGCCTTTCGGTCTTACAAATGCTCCGAGTACTTTTATGAGGTTAATGAACGAGGTGCTTAAACCATTCTTGGGCAGATTCGTTGTTGTTTATCTAGATGACATTCTTATTTACAGTAGAAGCTTGGAGGATCATCTCGTCCATCTTAGACAAGTATTCGAGACCCTTAGAGCACAACAACTCTACGGGAAAATGGAGAAGTGTACGTTTCTGGTGGATAGCGTGGTATTTCTTGGCTATGTCGTTTCAAAAGAAGGAGTTTCAGTCGATCAATCAAAGATCGAGGCAATCAAGTCTTGGCCCTGTCCTAAGTCCGTGACTGAGGTGAGATCATTTCATGGTCTTGCTTCGTTTTATCGAAGGTTTATTCGGGATTTTAGCACCATAACCAGTCCTATCACGGAGTGTTTGAAGAAAGGAGCATTCGTTTGGAGTGAAGCAGCCCAAGGAGCGTTTGAGGAGATCAAGAAGCGGCTTTGTGAGGCTCCTGTATTGGCCTTACCTGATTTTACACAACCTTTTGAAGTTGAATGTGATGCTAGCGGTGTTGGAATTGGAGCCGTGCTTATACAAGGTAAACGTCCCATTGCTTACTTTTCTGAAAAGTTGGGAGGAGCGAGACTTAATTATTCAACATACGATAAGGAATTCTATGCTATTGTGAGAGCTCTTGATCATTGGAGTCATTATCTTCGTCCGAGTCATTTTATTTTGCATTCGGACCATGAATCTTTGAAGCATATAAACGGACAGCAGAAACTAAACCCGAGGCATGCTAAATGGGTTGAGTTTTTGCAATCGTTTCATTTTTCTTCAAGGTATAAGGATGGTAAGAGTAACGTTGTTGCTGATGCTCTATCTCGCCGTTATTCGTTGATTTCTACACTCGATATTCGGTTGCTTGGTTTCGAAACTTTGAAGGATTATTATGTGGAGGACGGGGATTTCCATAAGATATATGCCGAGTGCGAGACGGGTGCATTCAAGGATTTCGTGTTACAAGATGGCTTTCTATTTAAAGGTAATTGTCTTTGTGTTCCTAAACATTCAATTCGAGAATTGCTAGTTAGAGAAGCACATGGAGGAGGCTTGGCTGGCCATTTCGGTGTTCAGAAGACATTGGATGTTCTCCGAGAGCATTTCTATTGGCCGAAGATGCAAGGCGATGTGCATAATGTCGTGAGCAAGTGTGTCACTTGTCACCTTGCAAAAAGTACTTTTAAACCAGGCGAGTATATTCCGTTACCAATACCAAGCAGGCCATGGGAGGATGTGTCGATGGATTTTATCGTTGCTTTGCCTCGCACTCAACGAGGTAAGGATGCTATTATGGTGGTCGTTGATCGATTTTCAAAAATGGCGCATTTTGTGGCTTGTCATAAGACCGATGATGCGAGTAATGTGGCTGATTTATATTACCGTGAAATAGTTCGATTACATGGAGTGCCCAAAACGATTGTTTCTGATCGTGACTCGAAGTTCCTAAGCTATTTCTGGAATACATTATGGAGAAAGGTGGGAACCAAGCTTTTGTTTAGTACATCGCATCACCCTCGAACCGATGGGCAAACAGAAGTAACAAATCGTATCTTGGGTACTATATTGCGTGGATTGGTAAGCAAAACTCAGAAAGATTGGGACTTAAAGCTTGCGCATGCCGAGTTTGCTTATAATCGTTCTCCTACCTTCGCTACTACGCACTCCCCATTTGAAGTTGTATACGGTTTGAATCCATATCTGCCGTTGGACTTGATTCCATTGCCAAAGGACGAGTTAGTACATAAAGATGCCGAGGCTAAGCTTAAATCGATGATTAAGTTACATGAACAAGTTCGGGAACGAATTAAGTCCGTTAATGAATCTTACAAGAAGAAATCAAACAAGCATAGAAGGCCTAAAATATTTGAACCAGGCGACTTAGTTTGGTTGCATTTGAGGAAGGAACGATTCCCGAGTAAGCGTAAGAATAAGCTGATGCCTCGAGCGGAAGGACCTTACAAGATTGTAGCTCGAATAAACGACAATGCCTACAAAGTCGAGTTACCTGGGGATTATGGTGTTCATGCTACATTTAATGTAGGGGATTTGTCTCCTTATCTTGACGATGATGGTATTGCTGAATTGAGGACAATTCCTTTCAAAGGGGGAGGGGATGATCCGAAAATAGCAAACTTAAGTGATGAGGTCGTGTTGGATGTAAAAGGGCTTGAAGATGCAACGTTGGTCGAGGAACGAGGAGCTGCTCACGTCACATACTTGGGCGTGGGTTACAGTAGAGCTCGAGGAGTTCTAATAAATCTCGGAATAGCTTAATGTCCTTGGTATATCGTTATTTAGTTTATGGAAATTAGCTTAATTACAAATAAGGCAAGGTAATTAGATTATATTTAGGAAGGTCGGTTTTAGGAAAATAAGAGTACTATTTCCTTATTGTTTTAGGCGTGTGATAGCTAGCAATAGCTAGCAATAGGTAGGATTCTAATACTATAAATAAGGATCTTATGTATGGTTTTTAATTCATTCAAGTTATAATAAAAACCTAAGCTTTTGCCTTGCAATTGTTATCTCGGATCGACGCGTTTTCGTTCCAAAACGGTTTCTGTCTGACGCGCTTTCAGGCTTAAACTAGATCGATTAGCACGCGCTTTGCTACATCGGTCACCATTGTTCAAAGCATAGGTCTGTTTTGAGCAAATATCCCCCCCCCCTTTTCGTTCGTTCTTGTTCACGTTATTAATATTGCTTCCGCGTATTAACGAAAGTTCTTAACTTTCGTATCATCATGTGATTTTCAAACTCCTACATTTTGCCAAAAAAGAGGAGTAACCAAACAACCTTCAATTTTGCAATTCATGAGATTTTTATTTTCTTACGTTTTGTATGGGGTAACCAAACGATACCTAATATTTGAGAAATACATTACATTTCTCAAGCTAACCGCTAACCAATTGAGTGTTAAAATATTAGGCAGTGATGGATCGAAACATCTCTTTGAAAAGTAGTTTTGAAGGCATGCCCTTTCCGTACCTTAGCATGCAACGTCACATCATTTAAACACATTAATAATAGATGAGTTATCTTATGAGAGAGAGTCATTGTCTGAAGGACACGAGAATCGATTATCTTTACTGACTGATGAACAGAGGTCGATGTATAATAAAATTATGGAAGGTGCTTTAAATAACATAGAGGGGGACTATTACGGTATTCTTTGTATATAGCCAAGGTAGGACTCGAAAGATGTAGAACAACCCACTATAGATTTGGCATCTTGATCAATGTGACCGAGAACTTCACTTTCCCTCGAATAAAACCTGTAGTAATTTAACTAAACTTTTGATAATGGCAAACTCATAATATAATTAAGGTGATGTGTGATGACTCGTAAACATAGCCTTAAGGCTCTTGTTAGAAGTCTGAAAGATGTGATGCGTGCTTTAAACAAGAGGAATGTCACCAAGTCATTTGGCGGCAAAATGGTAGTATTTGAGGGAGATTTAACGACTACGTGTTGTCACTTATTCTTGTGGAGGATAAATTATATCTAAGTTACGATGAAGTTAGTAAAGATTACACAACTATAGGCGAGTCTGATCTATGCTTTTCAAAAATACTTTCCAGTATCAGATATTTTGGCCTTTCGAACCATCAATTGAGATTGAATGTCTTTGATATTGGGATGCTTCTTATGAACATTATTGATCGGTTACATGGTTTATGTGATGGTACCGGATTAGTTGTACGTTATAGGTTTAGGGTATCACGTGACTAGATGTACGATCACGTGACTAGGTGTACGAATAACATTTTACTCGTCCTATGAGGCAATTTCCCGAATAACATTGCTCGAATAACATTTTACTCGTCCTATGAGGCAATTTCCCGCTGCTGTTTGTTTCACAATGACAATAATTAAAGACAATCTTTATCCCAGGTCATCACATATTCATATATCTTCTAATACCGATTTTTAGTCATGGATAACTTTATGTGTCAATTTTGAGGGTCAGAGGGGAACAGAGCTTGGAAATTTTGATTTGCGATAGTAATTAGTGTACATCTAATATGATAACTAATCCATCTTTGTAATGCGGCGATTACCATGAAATTTCCCAATATTTGTAATTTTATCAGATTTTTTCTATTATTTGGAAATTTGTATTTGTTGATTCTCATTGTTTACAATTTTAAATTTAAACAATTGAATTTTTACAGCAATATTTGTGTCTTATATAAGGCTGTCTTTATAGTCTATAATATGGTGAGCATCGGTCCAAACTGGACCGAAGCGAAGACTGGAAAAAATATTTAGGTGGACCAAAGACAAACCTAAAAAATTCGGTCGTGGGAAGGACTGAACTCGTATTTTTCAGTCCGGTCCCGTCTTGTCTTGGACTGAAATTAATAATTCTTCACTTTCACGTATATTGTATTTAAAATTTAATTTCACTAAATGAAATAAAGTAGGTTATCATAGTATATTTAGCTTAAATAACAGCCAATATTAAGTTTATAATATTTTTTTGAAAATAAAATACTTGATTATTTCATAATGCTGCGAAAATTAGTAAGAAAACACCTAAATTTCGGTCAATTTGGTCCAGGCCAAATTAAGAGGTCTTTATCAGGACTTGGCTAAAAAACGAAACTTCGAAAAGTGTGGATTGATGACCGGATCTTAATGAATCCAGTCCAGGTTCGATCCAAACCAAATGATCCAGTTCGGATCTAAACTTGCTCATCCTAGTTCACATTGAGTGACAGGGGTATTCTAGTAAATGTAGCTGATCGATCTTTGTACAACTTGTACCCTGATTTTGCGCGCCAAATGGATCCCTAACCGTCCGAGCAAAAACCGCACAACAAAGAGGGACGCTAACTTGTAAGGGTTTCGATCATTATTTCTCTCTCCTCTCGGTTTCCGTCCACGAACTCAATTCCTCACATCAATGGCTTCTCCGATTACTAAATTCAACCACTTGACAGCGCAAATCTCGTAACTACGGTTATGTAAGTTCATCGCTTCATCAATTGCAACTTTTCTGATTTTAATCGATGCTTTAAATGATTTATTTGTTGCAATTATGTGTTCGAATTGGTGGAAATTTGTGATATGTCGTATACTGATTTCAATAACTTGATGATTAGCGTGATTCTTGATTTCAAGCAATTGTAGAAACTAGTACTGTAGTGCTGGCCTGTGAATTGAGCTTTGTAATGTTTCGGTGACGTTGAATTTGTCGTGGATTGATTCGCGAGGATGGATTTCATGGTGTGGTGATGAATGATATCTAATGCAGTAGGGTGAGAGGTGGATTATGTGTTTTTTATCCAAACACCCCCTCACCCCTCTTCCCCTTCCATTTTCCCTCCTCCAAGGCATATCAAAATCTCACCACAACATGAGAGATTTGGAAGGAAATTGTATCTAAACACCCCCACCCCACCCCCATTTCCCTCTCCTTCCCTTCTCTCCCTTTCTCTTCCCTCCCTCCTCCCCTCCCTTTCCCTCCTAATTTGGTATCCAAACAAGGCCTTAAGCGATTTGGATTTAATCTTTGAGTGATTAACGGCCGTAATTTCAAGCCATGGATGATGAGGTGGAAGGAAAATAATATACGGAGTATTATATAGATCTTTTAGAGGAAATAGGTAAAAAAAGGATTGGAAAGGGAGAGGAAAGAAATGGAAAGGATCCCTGAGCTACATATAACTAATTAGCTGATGTTAATGTATGCCATTAATGTTGAATGTAGAGTGAATTACGAGGTAATCTATCTTCAATCCGATACATTGTTCTAGTAATACCTGGAATGTAGGATAATCCTCCTGTAACACTTGTTTTGGAACATTTGTAAATCACGTCGTTTTCTTCTGCGTTTAAACATCCGTCAGACTTCGAAAAACAGATTATGAACACACCCTATAAGAACAACCCAACAAACGGATGGGTGTGAACTTGGAAAGGTTAGTTGATCATCCGAACTTTCCTTACAACAACTAAGCTAATACTTCCTCTGTCTTAGTCATTTGTTTATCTTTGATTAAAATCTCTCATAAAAAATAAAAACGGTAAACAAATGAATGAAACAAAGGGAGTTGTTTTTAGGATAGACTTCCCCAAGTACAAGAATTGGAGTTTTTGGTACTTTGTATAATTGTAATAGTTGGTCTAATTGTAATAGTTGGTCCAGTATGACATTTTTTGTTGCATCGGACTTAAAATATTATTAGTCTTATTAGTTTTTTGAACACGTGGTTGTGGATGTAAAGCAAGCGTACTCCATATTGAGTGTATGAGCTTGCAATTAATATAGGAACTAGAATAGAATGCAAATCGTTTAGGACTGTTTGTGGAATTTTAGTTTCAGGACAGTTACTCATATCTGAATGACTGGTCAATGTTTTGATTTATCTAATGCCTCTTACTCAAAATCTAATAGTGAGTCAAGCACAGTTTATAAAATCTAGTTTCAACCTTTCAGGATAGTATATGTTCCGAGTCTTCCGACAGTAACGAGTCAAGTGCATTGCATACTTGCATGTTAGTTTCATCAATTAATAGCGGAATGGGATAACAACAAATTACAATGCAACATAAACCTTAGAGATTTACCGGTGCATATTTTGAGAATCTTTGTATAGTTAAGAAAAAGGTGTTTATTAAAAGCAGTTTGTTATTTTTCTTGGTTCTTGCGCCTTTTTTCAGCTTTCATATCCTTCGAGGCAATTGAATTAGTAATAGCAGTTTTCAGCTCCGAAGATTGTGCTTGCTAACTATGTACCTGTCATACACTGGCCTTTTTGTGAGATGAGAATCCACGATGAAACTTAAGGACAAGTCATTGAACAACATACTCTTTTTGTGGGCTAACACTGTCTAATTCCTTAGTGTGAGCTTTTCCACTTTCAATGGAGTCAAAGACTTACTAATCTATGGCGTTGAAATATGTCGAAATCAAGCAAAATGACTCATTGAATGTTGTGCACCTTAACACCTCTTATATTGTGACACATTGTGACACAATTTTCATTTATGGTCATTGAAAAATAGCCTGTCTATGTTTTCAGCAACGCATTGGGTGTACATTTGTTCTTGTTCTATTGCAATCCCGCTACAAAATATTTGGTTTCATAGTTCCTATATTCACAACTTGCTCACCATACGCTAGCCACTATTTTCACAAAATGACAGAGCTGGTGGACGATAGGGATTTGGGAATATGTATAGACTGTCTTATTTGCGTGATTAAGTAAACTACCATTCATTTTACTTAGTTGCTACATCCAAATGCCGTCATTATGAACTTTTATAGAGTACCGCCATTTCACATGAGAAATTGTTGCTACCATGCTTTTATTAACTACTTGTAGCAAATTTGTTCACCTGACCTTGTCTTTACGATGTTTGGACTTTTGTCCCTGATGATGTCAATTAGTTTTTGTAACTTATACCCAAATATTTTGTGGATGGATATGTGGATTGTTATAGTGCCTCATAAACACTTCTCTGTTGATTATAGTTTCTATCTTTTTGCGTTTGTGAAACATTCACTTATTATTGTAGACTCATTATAGAAATCTCTATCCACCTAGATTACGGCTTTTGCATTTTTTCCTGAATATAGAGGACTGTCTAATAATATAAAACATATGGGTTCAGTTAGGTAAATTTTAATTGGGATATGCTTTAGTAGTATGTCACTTTGAAGATATGCAGAAAAAGGGAGGACAAGGCATTAAGCTTTCGAGAAAATATTTTATATCATCCCTTGCCTATGAATATTTATCCATTCGCCTAAATGTTTCTGTTTTGATGATTGATGATATTCAGTGTCAAATGTTTATTGGTCCATATTGTTTTTCTTTTTTTTCCGTAAATGCATGTCTTTATCACTTCATTGTTATTTCTGACCATAGATTCCAGCCAACCTTATTTTATATTTGAGCAATAGTTTTATCAGATTATATTATAGTAATTAATACTATTACTTCTTGCTTAAGCATGTCTCTGGAATCAGACTACATTACTGAATTAGATCTTATCTTGAGTTTTGATGTCATGTGTCTAAAGTTTACTATATTTTGTACCCATACAGAGCACAAGACACTTTTTCGTCATTAAATTCTTGACATTGATGCGATTTGCTTTATCCGTAATTTTTAGCTTCTGAACGGAACAGACAGAACGGTCACCCGGTGGTCTATTGAGCTATGTATTAAGTATTAACAGTGACTATAAATCTTGCCAAATCTGTCCTTTCCACTGATTTGTAGTCAAATTGTTGAAGTTTATAGGTCCTAAGAGAAGCAATCTCCTTTCACGTTAAGGGCCTGAGACCCTTTGTAGTGTTCACATCTCACCATTGGACCTACTGAACTCTGTTTGATTTTAGCAGCTATGTCCTAACATTGTACAAATCTCGGTCTACACTTGGTCTTGGAATCTGTGTTTTTGTGGTAACTGATATAGTAGGAGACAAAAAACTAGTCCATCAAACTTAACGACCTAAAGAAAATTCAAGTGTCTTCTTAAGAAACTAATATTTAATACATAGCTGTTTAATATTAATAGCCAATCATTAATCCTGTTCTTTAATTCAGCAAATTGTCATTGACTTTCCATGAAGGGTAAAGGGTAGACTGAATAGCTGGGAGATTCTTGCTTGTTTCTTTACTTTTAATAGAAAGAAATCTTACCAGACTGAAAAAAATAGTTTCAGTACCCTTCCCTTTCTCACGCACTAGTTAACCTACTTGCTATTTGAAATTGGCCCCTTGGATGTTGGCTTGTAGTATGCAATAATCTACGAGGAGTTAACACAGCATTCCACTTTGATCAATCTGCCATTTTTATATTCATGCGCAGCCACTTCCACTCCCAAAAGTCCTTTTAAATAATTTTTCCTGCAAAGATACTTTACTTTTTGCATTCAAATTTGTATTTTTTTCACTGGCTTGAAGCAGCTAATCACTGTTATACTGGGTTTTAAACATTTTACATTCTTCTGACTTATGTCCTATAGTCGTCGTAAGGATGTCCAGGTACTTGGGGAGTCAGTGGGCCTGTTTTCATTTGTCATTGTGGTACTTTTTTTTATTAAAGTTAAGTATACATGATTTTAGTTTTAACATTGATATTATTAGGTTCTACGGAAGATATATTGTCCACGTGCCCTCTTCTTTTTTTCGTATTGATTATTGGAGATTTCGTGGTCCCATACTTGTGCATGCTGCATCTCTTTGCAGGTCCCAGTTTAGCCACAAAGCAGAGAGTGAACTGTTACAGTAGATATTCTATTGGATTCTGCTATCTAACATCTTGGTTTCCATATCAAGGTGTTGTCAGATTTTAACTCTCTTTATTATTTCTGCTTTTAAAGTAGGATATGGCCATAATCTATATATATGCAGTTCCATGCCATTTGTTGCTTACCTTCAAAGATCTTTATGATCTTGTTCATGATATAGTAATATACTACTTGGTCGCTTAATCAATCATTTGCATGTTAACTGATTTTATGTGGAGATACATCATCATCATTCCCTAATAGCAACGATTTTGTTGGTTTGTACTAGTAAACCCCAAATTATTTTGCGACCGAGGCTGTACTGTTATTGTCTTATTACTGCTGTTTCAGTTCATGAAATGACAACATTCTTGTGCCACTGGTCACATTTCAGTGGAACCTTAATAAGCTTTACAAGTTTGAAGTGGGTTGTGGGTACTAATCAGATTTGTTTCACATTTTGCTTGCAGAAAATGCACATGTATTTTCTGTCTAGGGTGTGTGCTTAATGTTTCATTGGATCTTACGTTAGTGCCTTCTGCCATTAAGTTCTCCAAAGTAAAAAAAATTCTCTTAGTGTCTGCCAACTAGTTAAGTGGGTTATTAGAAGGGTGCCTTTTTTTTAAAAAGTATTTTCAATTTTTCTTTTTTTGGCATATCACACTCCTATGAGATTTACTATTATGCTCTACTCTCATAGCTAATCTTTTCATTTGCTGGGCTAGACCATCTTATTCTATTTATTAATTCAGGAGCATCGTGTCTCACTATCTGACCACAAAAGAAGTCTTAATAAAATATGAAGACACATCTTCTTTATTGGTTATCAACTATGTTACTCCGACACTTCACTTAGTTGCCGTGTCGCGTATCCGACACCTATTTGTCCGATACCGACACGACACTTCGACACTTCACTTTAGACCAAAAAATTGAAAAATCCGCACAAAATAGCCGTATCCAACACTCGACACGCGTCAGACACGACACCCGTGTCAAAGAGTCAGGGTAACACAGGTTATCAATATGATGAGCTTATTTAGGCCTAAGCTCTGAACAACTATTTTTTACTTCTTATGCCAACACTCTGACCTTCAATCTACTTTTTGATTTGCTCTTTTCTCAAACCACAACTGAATTTTAATGTTAAATATTCCTTGTAATTTATAATGTTAACATGACCAAGAAATTAAATTGTGAAAATGTTGAAATTAGCAGTTGCCGAGACAAATTCGAGTTATTCGAAATCCAATTTAAATTGCAAACACATGTCTCTATGGCCTTTTGCTCATTCGTAGTTTGATTTACCTTTCCTTCTATTTCTAGCCCATTGGTTAGTAATTGCTTTGAAGATGCAAAACTCTAATGCCATCTTATCTAGTACAAAGGTTTATCTCAGTGGTGGAGACAAGATTATGTTTGGGATAAAACATGGATTTTTTTTTTTGGGGGGGGGGGGTGGGGGCAAATTTGTAAATAATTCCTTATATATAGTTTCTGAGGGGCTGCAACCTGCAACCCCTACACTCCTCGCTCTACCATTGGTTTTTCACCTGATTTGTAAATGTGCAGTACTGCTAAACTTTGTAGCTAAATTTGATAATCCTTGCAAGTGAATCTAAATTCCACAAATATAGGTTTGATAACAAATACAGTGTATTTAAAAGTCCGTTTGCTAATTTTCCAATTTTTTAGAGTTTATTTTTCAAAACAATCACATAGAGAGTTTAGAACTAATCTAATTGAGTCTTAGGCGAGTTCCATGACAACAAAATGGAATAATTCTTTGAGTGCTGGCATAAAATGACTGCCAATGGGCAATGACAGCACATAGCAGACAGGAGTCAGCAACTGCTCAAGTGTCTGTCTCTGCTCTCTTGCCTCTATCCTGCTTGCAGTCATTTAATAGAGGGATAGGGTAGATAAACTTACAGTCAGTTGCCTAACTAGGATGCTGCCAACAATTAACATTAGAGGTATGCCAGTAACAAAAGTGGCAAGGCATGCTAAACATATCTTATGCTTTTAAGCTCCAATCTAAATAAGACCAGCCTATGTGTTAATGACCTTTATGTTTCACTAAGTAAACTTTAAGACGAGATTAGGCAGAAGAGGAAGGTATTGCTCAAGAGGGGCCAGCATTGTATAACAATTTTGGCTCTCAGGGTATTGCATATTTGTATGGTACAATAGACGTATGCTATGGAAACTGTCTCCATAGAGTTGTCCTCCTCCAAAAAGAAGACAGTGTTCGCTATTTTAAGATGGTTCAAGTGTGCCAGGTTATTGAGTGTGTTGCATTTGCTTATGTCTTGCTTTTGTAAAGTTCGACGACAACAACAATTGGGACACCACCATCACCAACAAACCCCTAGTAGCCAAATGTTTTGGTGTTTGCTAACATGAACTGTAATATGATTCTGTCAATTGAAGTGTAAAGACGTAAAACAGTAAAAAATGATATGTTAACCGTCTATCGAAATGCTCTTGCGAAGCTTGACTGTCAATGAAAAATATTTATGTGATTTCAAGCTAAGGTAAAGAGAAAGCCTGACTCTAAAAAAAATGAAGGTTCGAGGTCAGAGGAAATTTGTGGAGAGTTTGACGAGGTTTCTTGCTTACATTGAGATTTTATCAGTAGCCATCTACTCTATTTTGGATTACTTGGTGTGGTATAAGAGTTTTAGTTATGGTCTTAGTGTTATATGGTATCATAGTTCTGATTTTTAAGCCAATCCTCAGTTATATCCCCGTGAGGCCATGACAAGTAGACGAAGTTGGCGGTTTGTCAGGAGCTTTGCCTTTGTAGTTGGTTTTTTGAGGGGTCAGGAGTATAAATTCCTTTAAACCTTACTCTTTTTGGCTTTATTGACATTTAGTCCTCAATGAATGATAAAAGGTTACTAGTGGGCGTGATTTTTGTGGGTTATCTATGAAGGAGCACGTAAGGTTTTATTATTGCCGTGATGTTATCTCTGGAGCGGCATAACCTACAAGGCTACAATTAGTGCACGTGGATCGTGATTGACATGCGATACCTTTGTATAATTAGTTTGTGTCGGATTTGTATTCTGCTGAACTTTACAATTTCATTTGTAAATAGGTCCTAACATGCAAACCTTCTGCTCTGATTGGCTAAATGATGGGAGACACTAGAGTACTAGACATAAAGATATGGTTTCCATGTTTCAATTAGTAGCTAGCTGAATGAAATAGTAATCCTTGTACTTGACAAAGTTGTGTTACTCATGTAGGTCCAGAAGATTACATGCGCCAAGCAGAAATATGGATCTGAAACTAGAAGGTGGACATTGTGGGACAGAATAAGCTTCTTGCCCTTCTGCAGGTATCAATTTCATGTACTTCAAATTGTCAAGTTGTCTGAATTCACTTGCGGCTTTGCTTAGAATGTTAAAAAACGCTGTGTTTCCGTTTCTATTTGAATACATTATTGTTAAGGATCTGGTCGGTCTTCTGTCTTGATTTTTACACTTAAGCCTTATTTGGATTGAGGTGAAAGTGATTAGGTTAATGACACCTATCTTATCTAGGCTAGGTTAGGTTAGGTAAATGTTAGTGTCTTTGTTATTCACTTAACTTTTTTAAATAAAATTTCACCTAGTTTCACCACCTATTTCACGAATTCACGGTTATCAGAAATTGCCAAATTGGTGAAGCAATGCAAACTTAGGTTAAGTTTTAATCTTCCTTACCCCCAAGAAAAAGTGAACCTAATAAGGTTAAAAGAAAGATTAACCACTCTTAAAAGTAATTTCACATTGAATGCAGCTTACCTTATGTGTGGATTAAGATGGTGTGTTAGGTGAATGTCACTGATTTTACTTAAGTTACGGCTAATCTTAGAATTTTCACCACCAACATCAAAGCGTTAGTTAATAGAAAATGGTAAAACTTGTTGAAGATAAGTTAAACCCTAACCGTGCATATGAGTGAACCAAACAAGGTGCCAAAGTGCTTTATCTCTCTCTGAGTTTTTTAATGGTAATCCTGACAACATATTTTATATTTTCAGTATATGCATAATTTATTGGTACGTATGAATGAAGAAAGGAAAAATTATCTGTTTTCTACGCATTCGTGCTGCATCAACTTCTTATGGCAGTTTTTGATGTGCATGGTTCTTCTTTGCCCAAGGATAGCTGAGACGGAGGGACACTAATGTAGTCTTTCGACCTTTAAAACTTTTCATATTGCATGCTATGTTTCTTTGATAGTCTATCATCATGATATTTTAATTATGGTGTTTTATGAGTAATTTTTCCTTTTGTGTATTTTAGGGTGGTCCTAACTCCTAAACATACACTTTCTATTATTCAGAGGGATTTAAACTTTAGAGTAAAACACCACACAATGGAAAATCTTCAATATTATAAAATTTGCTATATGATGAAAAACCTGTTGATTTTCAGGAAATCCTAGGGATTTTCTAATTGTTAACCTGCTACATGTTTCCTAACTACAGTATTTTTATAAATTGAATAATATACTCCGTAATATTTAGTGTTTTTCTCACCCAATTGAATAATATATCGGCCAAAATTGAAAAGAGAGAATGAGGTTTTTTTTTCTCATTTATTTTTGATAAATTCCACGCAAACAATTCCTGAAGAGTGTTATAACAAATATCAAGGGAAATCTGTTTGATTTTGGTGAAAAGTGGAAAGTTGACTTAATTTATCTTGCTACCCCCTTCCACCCCACCAAAAAAGGAAAGAAGTTGAAAACATAGAGGTTAAAATTCCAACTACCAACAACATCCTTATACTACTTACTGTGTTACTGTTGTAGGCTGGTCTATCTATAAATAAACCATTCTACATGCTCTATCCTCACAGCAAAGTTCCAACTCAAAAGTTGAGACAGTTCTACAAGCTTTGAAGAACTTTACTATCTAACCCTCTCTCTACTCTGCTCAGTATACTATGATAATTATGAACTCCATTCTGCCTAATCTACCTCTTCTAAATCTTTGCCTTGAAACCACCCAGCAAACTTGTTATGCCCTCATCGCCTTTTTCTCCTTTTTCTCCTTTGTCTATTGCTTACTGCACTTTTGGTTAGTCCCTGGAGGCTTTGCATGGAGAAGGCACGGCCTAAACTCCTCCGCAGAGCTCAAAGGTCCTTTAGGTTGGCCGGTACTGGGGTCACTACCTGAAATGGGTGTTCTTGCCCACCGTAAACTAGCTAGCATGGCTAGTTCCTTGGGTTGCACCCGTCTCATGGCATTGAGCCTGGGCACTACCCCTGTGATTATCAGTAGTGACCCTGAAACTGCCAAGGAAATCTTATCCTCATCCTCATTCTCGGACCGACCCATAAAAGCATCAGCTCGTTTGCTCATGTTCGAACGAGCCATTGGGTTTGCTCCTGCCGGTACATATTGGCGCCACCTTAGGAGGATAGCTGCCACCCACATGTTTTCTCCTAGGAGAATCTCTAGCCTCGAAGGTGTCCGACAATGCCTAGCAGTTGAGATGGCAGGAAATGTATCGAAAGAGATGAAAGTGAGAGGAGTTGTGAAGTTGAGAAGGATGTTGCAAGAAGTTTCATTGAAAAACATGTTAGAAAGTGTTTTTGGAAGTAATTTGGGTAGCGAGGGTGAGAAGTTAGGATTGATGGTTAGGGAAGGATATGAACTGATATCTGAGTTTAATTTGGAAGACTATTTCTCACTAGGTTTCTTAGACTTTAATGGAGTTAAAAGGAGGTGCAATAAATTGTCTTCTAAGGTCAATGAACTTTTAGGAAAGATTGTTATAGAGAGGAGAACTAATGGAGACTTTAAAAATAAAAATGACTACCTCAGTGTGATGCTATCTTTGCCTGATGAAGAAAAACTAAGTGATTCTGATATGGTGGCTGTCTTGTGGGTAAGAACTCTTTAACACTTGATGTCTATCTTACCTTATCAAAGTTATACTTCTACAAGAGTCCAGTAAGATTTAACAGTATGCGAAACACGAAGAAAATCTAAACTAGTTAAATTAAGTTATGTCGGACCCGAGTGTGTTGAAGTTACTAGTCTTATATTTTTAGTCTATAGTGAAGGGTAGCAGAGTCGTATCATGTCAGAAGAAGTATTATGTTGACAACGATACAACTCAAGTTGAAGTAATATACTAATAAAAAGTAAACACGAAGCAAATTTTACCCGAAAAGTTTAAAATATCACCTTGTAATGTTGGTTACAATTTATATAACTGTGAGTCTGTGATGCAACTGATATAGTGACATTTCTGAATACTGATAGATTAGTGGCACTTTTGTTGTTGGCAATGACAAAGGTATGACAACATTTAATCAGTTAAGGGAAGAAAACTCAGTGACATGTTCAGCATTATCTATTGTGGATATCATGAGTAGATATTTCTCCAAAGAGTAGATAACGAAATTACTTGAAAAACAGGGCTAAAGAAGAAATGAACCTTTTTACGAATGGTAGCATTTTAGTAATTATGTGGTGATCCAAAGTTTATGTTTTCCTATCCTTTTTTCCTTTTTGATCCTTTCTGTTCGCGTAGTAAAGTACAGGTGTCCTGTTATCTTTGTTTCATGCTCATATGTTATCATGCGTTTCTGATTTCTCGATGATATTTTTACCTGATCTTTGTTTCATTCATGTTACTTTTTCAAGTACTCCTTTGTTTAGTAGTTAGTACTGTCTTTGATGATAAGCTGGATTTGTTTCATCCACGTTACTTTATCTAGCACTCATTTTGTTTCCCCACTTAGGCACTTACCAACCTAAAATCTTCCCATTGATTTCCACCCTTTGCATGGCCTTTTTTTTTTTTTTTTAATTGTTTTCTCTGTTTATTGGGACAAATAAGTCATTTCCATGATAAGTCGCGAAGATCACTGCAATAAAAGATTCTGCAATTAGGAATCTTTTTAATTCATTTACCTCCATTTTTTGGTGCTGAGCTAAAAGGCTACAACTCTGGTGATAGCTTTGTTCTTAATCTAAGAGCAGCTGACTTCATTAGTTTGGTGATTCATTTTTAAGATTCTTACCCATGCACTTCCCCCTTTCATTCTTTCTTTTTTCGGTTGAATCATTTGGGCTGTTTAAATTTGAGCTACATAAGGTCATAGGATGACAAAACTTCCGCTCCAAAGTTTTTAGGGAATCAAACTTGAGATATCCGAGTGAAGTAAATCAACCCTTACAGATCTAAGGATTTGATGTAGAAGTGGACAGTGGTAGACCCATTGTCCCATTTATGTTGTCACTATCTTATTGCAGTCGACCAACTTTTCGTACAAATACTTGGATAGAAGTAGTAAATATATTCTTCGTAGTTCATACTATGCTATATTTGGGTATCCATCATATGAAGTACTGACAGTTCATTATTCCCTTAGTATAATATAGTGGGAGTACCGAGTAATACTCTATTCTTATGTCGTATCTATGTGATGTACAGGAAACAGTATTTAGAGGAGCGGACACAGTCGCTACTCTCCTTGAATGGATAATGGCTAGAATGACTATGCACCCCGATATCCAAGCAAAGGCTCAAGAGGAGCTGGACTCGTGCGTTGGGCCTGACAAAGCTGTCCAAGATTCTGACATCCAAAACCTTCCCTACCTTCAGGCCATAGTCAAGGAGGTGCTCAGGATGCACCCGCCCGGCCCATTGCTTTCCTGGTCCCGCTTAGCCATCCATGATGTCTACATCGACAAAGTCATGATCCCAGCTGGCACAACGGCAATGGTGAACATGTGGGCCATAACCCATGATCCAACCATTTGGAAAGACCCATGGGCCTTTAAGCCTTCCAGGTTCATGGATGAGGATGTTATGATCATGGGTTCAGACCTAAGGCTTGCACCGTTTGGGTCGGGTCGCAGAGTGTGTCCTGGAAGGGCTTTGGGGTTAGCCACAGTTCATTTGTGGTTGGCCCGTATGCTACACGAATTCAAATGGATGCCAGCCCAACCTGTGGATCTTTCAGAGCGCTTGAGGCTTTCTCTTGAAATGAAGAAGCCACTGATTTGCTTCACCGTTCCTCGTTCCACCAGCAAAACGAAGACATAATTCAGCAAATAATATATAGTTTACACAATATAATTAAAAATATGTGAAGAAACAAAATCGCTATTATAATATGTAACCCTCGCGATCTTATGTACGCTACGAGCTAGTATAAAGAAGTAGAAGCAACTATATACTATTGAAATGATGTTACCATCTGTTGATTGATAACAATAAAACTATGATGAGTTATTGAGTTGTACCTTTTGTGTTTTACTCATTTCTAGATTGTTTAAAATCTTGAATCAACTAGTTAAGGATAATAATCTAATTTAACTAAAGGTCTCAAATATTAATCTTTCACTACAAAAGTATTTCTTAACATCAAATATTAATCCTTCACTCCTCTACGAGACTGACTATAACACATTGTTTAAAATCCATATGCAAATACGATGGTTTTGAGTTTTGATGCATGGTGAATAACAGAAATTAACTAGACTCGGCTAGTAGAAAATAACCCCTGTAAATAATAATGCTAATACCTTGAATATAAACAAGTAAACAACATTACCGTTAACATACTTCGACCGAATATCTGAAAGCTTTCATGCTATTTTTTATACGAAAAATACAAAGACGCATTAAAAATGGAAGATGCTACGGTTACACTTGGTGTATAGAATCTTCTATACACCACCAATAAAAATTCGACATGTGGAGGAATCTATTAGTTGTTATATGGGGAAATTATGAAAAGTTTGGAGGGAAAAAAATTTCATCATTGGAAGGAAATATTATAGGAAAAATTTGATTTGATATCTTAATTAATAATTATATTTACTATAATTAAATATAATATTATATCTTAAAAAAATATTCATCCATATCATAAAAATCTCTACCCTAACCATCATACGTTACTTTGTGAGGAAAAAAAACATGCTGTTGCTTTTAATTAAAAAGAAAATTTATCAATTGGGCACAAAAATATTAATTAGGATTAACTCAATGATACGATTTACTTCGATTAAATCAAAACTAATAACCTTGAATATATTAAAAATAAAAAACAATGACGGTATGATGGTGGTTGGAACGGCAAGGCTGCGTACGGGGAGGACGGGGAGATTGTCGGTGGTGTGAAGTGGTGGTGTACGGGCGTCAGATTGTTCGGTTGGAGAATTTAGCACCCACTTCTTTCGCCCGTGAACTAGGGAGAGGAGGCTGGTGCGCCGGTGGGGATGAGACAGGGTGTTTGTCGGCGAGAGAGGAGGTCGGCGTCAGTAGGTTTGACGGCGGGGAGGAGCAGCATGGTGGTAGGGAATAAGGACTGGTGATGAGAGGTACCCATAAATGTCCGGGAAAAAAATATTACATTGATGGCCAAAGGGCTCGTCGGCGTGAGATGTTGTTGGGGCTGGTTGGTGTTTGACGGCAGAGAGGAGGCAATGGTGGTAGGGTGGTTGGTGGTGGTAGGGTGATTTCACGGTTGTACTGATAAACATTAGGTGAAGAAAATATCAGTTAAAAGGAAAGAATTAGAAAACAATATTTACCAAATGTAAAAAAATAATTTTAATAGTAAATTTTTTTTTTTTAAAAAAAATTGAGTTTTAGAATTTGGCTCCCAAAATCTAACAAAATAAAAGTTGAAAAAGATTCTATCTCATGTCTCTACCGTTGACACGTGTCATGACGCTACTCGCAGTGTATAAAAGATTCTATACACCGAGTGTAACCGTAGCCTTTTCGCATTAAAAATGCCAACACATATTTATTCTATTTATTTTTTGCATATCTTTATTTATTTTTGAGAAAAGATCATTATCATTAATAAAAAGTCATACGACATCTACAACTTATGCCAAGCTCAATCGGATACAAATCGGATACAAATCGATTACAACCATAGGAAATAAATTCTTGTTCAAAGAATGAAACACTGCAACAGAGTCTCTATCATCGATTCGCCGCAAAAGGCTTTCATCCATAAGAAGGTCTCCGAATCTTCCTTGACGAGTATCCATTTCTTCTGACGTGATTGATTGTAGCCATGAATCGGACAAAATATGTAAACCCATATAACGATCTATAACAACGCTGATCTTCTGCTAACTTATTAGAAAACTGCAAACGAACCAGAAAACGAAAGCTCTCAAACTGAGAGAAGGACACCACCGATAGACGGGGACAGAGCCCTCAGTAAGAGAGACGAAACAAAAACGAAAGCGGAAATTAAACAAAAACATAAAGGAAACAAAGCGGAACACATGAAAAATACAAGTACAAGTACAGCCCCTTTATATAAAATACAAGTATTAAAACTTCCAAAAATTAGAAGATTGATGCTTTAAAAATACCCAAGTTCTTATTTAAGAGAATAATATCCATTTCAACAGTAAAACATATTCAAACAGGTATTATATGAGTTGTCTATGTAATAGAATTAAAATGAATATTGCCAACAACTGATAGTATTTGATTCCGTTTTACAATTAAAATGAATATATTTCCGTCTAAACAAAAATAATTTTATTAAATTGCCAAATTCATTGCAAAAGTCCAACTTTTGTTCTCAAAATTTGTAATCCTCTTCTCCAAACCCATACAAAATACAGCCTGTCAAAAAAATACCAAAAATAATTGACTGTAATAATCTGTATTTTCCATTAAATCTTCTCTCTCCTTTGTCGTTCTTTGGAGGGAAACCTTAATACTTTGAACTTTGAACTCATTTCAAAAAACCAAAAATATCCCCAAATCAGTTCTTCACTGTTCTTCACTCTAATTTAAAAAATAAACAATTTTTAGGGTTTTTAATTTATCTATTTCTCTCTCTCTAGAGCTTTAATTTGAATTAATCAAAGCTGCTGCAAAAAAATTGAATCTTTCTAAGTAGACAATTTCTTCAGGTGAGGTTTACTGAGCTTTTGTTATAGCTGTCATTTCAGTGATTTATTTATTTTAATGTTTTTGTGTTGATTGTTTTAGGGTTTTTTTTTATGTATACATTGTTTCTAGTGATTTTATGTCACTGATTCAGTGTTGGGTATTTCTAATTTTTTTTGTATTGATTGAATTTGTGGAGCTGAAAGTTTGAGCTTTGATTTCGCATAAAACGGGGGGAAATTAATTGATCTATGGAATTTTGAAGTAGAAGTGTGTTGTTTTTATTGAGAATTGTTGAAGTTGAGTTTTGATTTGTTTGAGACGATTCAAAGTCTGGTTCTTTTGTCAATGGCGGTAGTGAATTACGAGTAGTAAGTAATACTGGCAGCTTCGTCTTTTAGTTGTTTTAATACACCGTACATGGGTAAGGTTGCGTACATCTAACCCTCTTACCTCGCAACAGATAGGATCCTTTGATCCATTTAAATGTTGTTGTTGATTATAATGTGTGCAAAAGGGTACCTTTTTCAGAATTGCAAATTCGTATCCCATCAATCGCTAATTGTTGGTTTAGAAAGGCGTAAACTTTGTGAAAAATGCCTAATCATCAACAACAATTAGCAAAGTAGTGTTCACTGTTCATATGATGTTTACATTTTACACCTTTCTATACCTCCAGTTTGCTAAACTGTAGGACAGGTGTTTAAATGATGTTATACGTCAATGAGAGGTATAAGAAAGGCGTAAACTTTGTAAAGAATGTCTTGCTGATGTAGAAATTAGCATATGATTAGCAAAGTAAGTATTCATGTGAAATTCGCTAAACTGTAGGACAGGTGTTTAAATGATGTTATACGTCAATGGGAGGTATCAGAAAGGCTTAAGCTTTGTAAAGAATGCCTTGCTGGTGTAGAAATCACCATATCACCATATATTAGCAAAGTCGTATTCATATGAAATTCGTGTTTAGTGACACCTATGATAACATTAGAGAACATGCTAGAAACTTACAGTGCGCATTATGATCGAGATCCCCTTGGAGGGATGGACCCAGAGAATTAGACTCAGCAATCTTAGAAAATACAATGTGACACCTACCTGCCACATATCAAGTAGCTATGGCAACTCCTATTTTACTTGAGTTGATAGGTGGTCCATGGTCTACATTTTATCTTGAAGCGATAGGCTTGATTGTTGCAGTATACTGATTTGTTAGAATCAGGCAATTTTTTTGGTTTGGCTGTATATCATATTTGAAACGAGGTACACATAATGAAATGTGGTTAAGGTAGTAAGATAAAAGCATTATCTGTATTGTTTGCTGCCATTCCCACTACTTTTGAACTGGTTTATTTCTGATTTAACTCTCCTATTGTGACTTTTTTGTAGTAAAATCCTTCATTAACAGGCGGTGACTGAACTGTGATCAAGTGAGCAACTCTAAGCCCAAGAAGAATCTTGTTTTAAACAATGCATACTAAGAAAAAAGTTTCGTCTAGAAGTACTGTCCGGCAGCTTGCTAATAACAGATCATTAAGATCTCAGAATAAGCCACCGGAAAATGCTCAAGTTTTGGAGACGAAAGCTGCTGAGTTTATTACCTCATCTGTTAGAAAGTCAACATGTGGCGGTAAGTGGATATGTTTTCATTATAGATTATATACTCTTGCTGATGTATCTTTGCAGTCCTTAGCATTGTCTCTTTTGGTTTTGATCTCATTTGAGTACCCACAAGGGCTAAGTTTTATATGTGGCATGTAAAGTAGTAATCTTTTCGGTACTCACGGGTGTCATAATCTTTTAAGGGTGTAACCAAATGAGACGCCGTCATCTTTTAAGGCATACACAAACAACCATTGAAGATACATCGGAAGTCCCTTAATCCACGTTTCCACCTTTGTGTCTTTGTGTAAGAAGGAAAATAGACTGTGTTAGAAATTAGGGACAGATTGGAAAACATTTTCTTTTTACTTTGCTTATAGCCAGGAATACCAGGGCTGATGATTAAAAAGTAATATCAAAGTCGTGTATCTAAGAAATTAAATTTTAAAACGAAGGGGTAAAATTTTAATTTCGTTTTCTCCTTTTCTTCCCCCTTTGGTACTCTTTCGTTTTCGTTGTCTTCCTTCCTTTTGTCTCTATAGTTTGCATTTGTTTGTTTGTTTGTTTGTTTGTTTTGTGTCCTTTTGGTAGAGGTTCTTTATGATGGTTTGTGTTAGCTAAGCCATGTTTTGTTGTTTTTTTGGGTTACATGAGATAAAGTAAATATTTCTTGTTTTGGTACTCCAGGTCGAGGCCTTGGTAAGAGAGATGGGAGTACTGTTACAAGTCTTACAACTAACTTGAATGCTAGATATGGCTTGTGGCAAGATGATTCGTCGAATATGTATGTAGATTGTAATGAAGATAGGAATGCTTCTAAAATCCTCCAGGTAGCTATAATTGCTCTCACAACATTTGACTTTACTTTGTAGTTTAGTTCTTGATGATGCATCTTCTTTTATGCTCATCTAGTTATTAATTTTCCGTGCCTCCTCTCAGATTTTTAAGTGCTATGCATTTGTACTTGAGAAAAGATAAACTGTCGCTTTCTACAATTCCTGCATTTGTTAGTAGACTTTTTGTGATTCATCCAATTTTGCACAACGATTTGCTCTGTTCGATCATATACTGATTTACTACCAACATATGGTTATCATAGTTAATAAGAAACTAACATGTAAGTTTAGTATGTTTTAGGTGTGTGATTTTTTGATATCTAAAAGATAATTTGCTGGGTAATACAATGTTTTTGTTGCTGAAACACTTGGAAAGACAGATTGTTATGTCAACAAATATCTCCAGAATCATGGTGCCTCTGAGATAACTTTCGTGATGGCAAAGTTTTGGTTCTATATTATTTAAATATATTTCCAAAGAAAATAGATCTTACAACGGACGTTTTAGTGTTAGGCACAGTCATACTCATATCTACGGAGTTCTTCAGGTGGTTGTCGTAATCATTATTGTTGATTGACCAATTTTTGACTGTTTATATCTTCATGAATTCTCATAGGAACGTAACGAGGGTACCACAGACACTGACTCGGGAACAATTTTCTCACCATCATTTCACTCCTCCAACATTGAACAAGATTTCACTAATTCAGGTCAGTGTAATTGTCAAACCTGCATCTTGCAGCTGTTATTTTCTTAATGCATATTTGATACTCAAATTGACACCCTTTTTAGTAATTATTCTGACAGCCCAAAGCGTAAAACATGAAATTTGCATTGAACTTGGTAACATTTTCTTTGAATTGTGTTCAGCTTGAAACTTGAGATTATTGAACTTTATATGGGACGCGTTATTCCTATTGATGTTGAATTGTTTCTCACAATGTTATTGTCAAATGCATGTATGTGCAAAGTTGCAAACTACATCTCAATATCATGTGTTTCTGATGTAATTTGGTGCTTATGTCAGATTATGTGGATACAAATGAGGTTTGCCTGTCTTCGGAAGCATCAGATATATATCTTGCTATGAAAAACTCAAAGCTTGAATGCTTAGATGAGCAAGGGCAGGATTCAATGATGGCTGATATATCCGTAGAAGTGGAGGAGGAATGTGAAGAGCTTACTGATTTTGATCCATATTATTTTATAAAGAGCTTGCCTGCATTATCATCAGTTGTTCCAACATTTCGGCCAATGCTGCTACCTAAACAAACACGGAGATGCCCGCCAAATACTCTTGTCTTGGACTTGGATGGTATGTATGTGCAAACTGCAAAGTTGAGATAATAAGTCCTTGATTTTTCACAAATTCTCTTATGAGACGTCTCATGGTAAAGTTATCACGATTCACGAGATTGATCCATATGATACTATGATTTTGTGAGACTGACAATATTTAGTTAGTCTCTTATTTATTTTTTTAGTAGTTTTCTGGGTATTTGGCTATTTGCATAAGCTTTCTAGTTAAAATTGCGTACACCCTATTCCCTTTTACCCCGCTATTTGTGGTAACCCTCACGACCTCAAGGCACTTGGGTAATGTTCTTGTTTAATTTATTTGCATCACGTGTTCAGTAACTTGCACCATATAATTCATATCCTTTTTCTGAATGTTATGTCTTCTCTATGGCAGAGACGTTAGTCCACTCAAGTCTTGAACCTTGTGATGATTCGGACTTTACATTTTCGGTGAACTTTAATCAGAAAGAACATACAGTATATGTCCGTTGTCGCCCATACCTGCATGATTTTATGGAAAGGGTTGCTGGCCTTTTTGAGATAATCATTTTCACTGCCAGCCAAAGTATTTATGCTGAACAGCTTCTCAATGTGTTAGATCCAAAGAGGAGGATAATTCGACATAGGGTTTTCCGTGAATCATGTGTTTATGTTGACGGAAACTACTTGAAAGATTTGTCCGTTCTAGGTCGTGATTTGTCCCGAGTTATCATAATTGATAACTCTCCTCAGGTAACCTTTCTCAATTAATGCTTTATTGATACTCATTCTCTCCTTGTGCTGAGTGTAGTATGTCGGATAAGTTTATGCATTGCCTCCAGCTGTAGGACAATTCACTGATTTTGGGCATTCTAGTTGGATCTCGTAAACAAGTCATTCGAGTTGGGCATTATAAGTTCGGGTCATTTAAGATGCTTTGTTACTTATGGAGTCACTTTGGGTTGCATTATTGGCAACCATTTGGGGACGAGTCAGATCGAGTAAGTGGTTATGGATTGGGTAAATCGGGTCATTTCTGTATTGTTTTGTGTTGTGCCTACTAAGGTTTTTGCTTCAAATTAATTATTTTGCGTTGGGACCATTTTTGGGGTCGAGTAGTTAGGGTCCCATATACTTGAGGTTGGTATTTTTCGGGTTTGGATCAGATCCTTTCTAAAACAAGCAAGTTTTGAACAGGCATTTGGATTTCAAGTTGATAATGGCATTCCGATTGAGAGTTGGTTTGACGATCGTTCAGATCAAGAATTACTGTCATTAATTCCGTTTCTGGAGAGATTAGCCATGGTGGATGATGTTCGACCACCAATTGCTCAGAAGTTCAACCTCAGATCCAAAATAGCTGCAGCAATTTACCCACCTTCAAATTTTGGTCACGCCTACTGAAGTTGTCAGACTGTCATTCTCGTCTTCTGGGAGAACTTGTTTGTGCCAAAAACTGTGAGATTGTAATCAGATACTTTAGATTAGTAACAAAATTCAAAACTGTACTCCATAATGTGTTGTTAATTGTAATTTATCTCATTCTTTGTTGAAGGATGCTGTTAATTGATGTAGGTGATTAAACATCTCTGGTCACTAGTTTCTTCACTGCTGCTGTTGGTTCCGAAACCTCATTTATAGAAATTCATACTCTTCACTATTTTCTTCCACAAATTCTTGTTTGTGACGCACATATCCGTCACTCTTGAGTGACGGATACCATTTTACCTCACAAAGTACCCACTTTTTCTCTCTCTGCAACACTATTCATGTGGTCTCCTTTCTCCACTAACCCATTTTGTTACCATTTTAACTCACAAAATATCCGCCACAAATGGTAACCCGTCACAAGGGAGACCAATTGATTTTCTTCTGCCTTCTTTTGCATGTGCTTAGCTTGGTATACTTTTTCTTGTTCTTTCTTTTTGGCATTGATTAGGGGAATCCCTTATCAACAGTTGAGGCGATTTCCTTCGGAGTATTTAAGGCAATTTAATGTGTATGAACTTTAACGGTAAGTTCAAAGGTAGTTGTGATGCTTGAACCTCTTAGAATTGCAAGAATTGGGAGTACTTGGTATCTTATCCTTTGCAAGTTTGTTTTGAATTGTTTCCATAATTCATGTACCGCAAAATTGAGGAGCCTACTATAAATCATGAACGCACGAACAATTTTGGTAATATACGTGAAGAACTGGATACTTCGTATTATTATGGAATATATATAACGGATATACATTAGAAATTAAGAATCATTATTAAGGTAATCTAATTGGATATTAACAAAGATTTCCAATTTGCATGAAAAGTGTTTATATGTAAAATATGATGATCACGAATGACGTGGATTAGATATTTGGAATCTAGTCCTTTCCTTTACTAGACATTTGTATTCCTATAAATTAAGGGTACACCCTACCATTGTTATTCAATTAAATTTCTTAGCTATCACAATCGATTTACCCTTCTTAATTAACTCAACAACAGTAATATTGTCTTTTACTTTGAAGATTATGGATAATTTAGAGAATGTGGAGGATTTAGCTTATATGTTCACTTTCGATCAGGTAATTAGCTCATCTTATTCCAGTTCACCTTGTTTGTTCACTATGATCCATTCTTCATATGTTCATAGTTTGATGTTCATTGGGTCAATTTATTTGCAATAAGTCTTGCTTGCGACGGGTCGGATCTTGCGACGGGTATTATGTGAGTGGAAATATATGACGGAATTTATTACTTTAAGTTGTAATCTAATTTATTCCTAACATGTTGAAAATACATGTTAGGGACAAGGTGGGCACCCACCCCATGTGGTTTGTCTCTCACCTTTATGGGTTGTGTGTGAGAGAATATGGTACCCGTCTCTTATTTGTGACGGATACCTCCGTCACAAATAAGAATTTGCGATTTATTTGTTGTTTTTTGCACAATCGTAAATATATGACGGAATTTATTACTTTAAGTTGTAATCTAATTTATTCCTAACATGTTGAAAATACATGTCTAGCTACATACTCTACATACCAATTAAATCTCGTTATGGAGTAATGAGTATATGCTAATAATTAATTATAGGTTCTAACTTCAACTATATCTTATTTAGATAAGCACGGTGTAAATAATTTACATGTATACAAATTTTGTGTTCAATCTATTTATCTATTCCAAAAGCTAGAAACCACTAATCGTATTGTGAATTCTTCAGCAAATTCCGACAATGGATAATTCGAACGACGTTTTCACAGGAGTGATTGAAGAACTGCTAGCGGACAAAAAACAAGCCGTTGAAAAAGCAAATAGTTACCAAGAGACTGTCAAAAAATTGATTCACTTATTGGGGATTGCATATAAGGAAAGGGATGAAGCAAATGACAAACTCCGCAAATTATTGTTGGTTAAGCCTTACTCTCCCTACTCTTGCAAGTCACAAGCGACCACAAGCCATACCCAACCGTCTAAACAAGGCGCAAGTACTTCAGATGCAAGTAATTTTATCCTTGACCGAAAAATGGATTTACAAACTACGTACAATGTTAGTCCATTGACTAGCCATACTCAACCGCCTAAACAAGGCGCAAGTACTTCAGATGCAAGCAACTTTACCCTTGACCGGAACATTGATTTACAAACTACGTACAATGTTGGTCCATTGACTAGCCATACCCAACTGCCTAAACAAGGCGCAAGTACTTCAAATGCAAGCAACTCAACCCTTGACCGGAATCTGGATTTACAAACTACGTGCAATGTTGGTCCATTGACTAGCCATACCCAACCGCCTAAACAAGGCGCACGTACTTCATATGCAAGCAACTTTACCCTTGACCGTAACATGGATTTACAAACTACGTACAATGTTGGTCTATTGACTAGCCATACCCAACCGTCTAAACAAGGCGCAAGTATTTCAGATGCCAGCAACTTTACCCTTGACCGTAACATGGATTTACAAACTACGTACAATGTTGGTCCATTGACTAGCCATACCCAACTGCCTAAACAAGGCGCAAGTACTTCAGATGCCAACAACTTTACCCTTGACCGGAACATGAATTTACAAACTACGTACAATGTTGGTCCATTGACAAAGGCCAGTGATGATAACGCCTTAGCTACACTAGCCGATTCTTTCATTGATATTGATCCGGGGTTCTACATGGGTAGCATTGATAGCATGCATAATGCTAGCTCATATCTTGACTCGGTTAATACTTCTACATTATATAACAACATTGCGATACAGAGGGCTCTACCCGAGAAAGGTAAATTGGTACAAAGTGTGCAGGAGACAGGTCCACTTCGTGAGACGATCATGGTGGCCTCAACGTCCCCTCAATGGCAAAACCCGCCCCAAACATCTCAACATTTACGAGATGTTCCGGTGTCTTTTGCAATGAATCACAAGCGTCCGCGAAACACCTAGACCCGTTGGTTCCTAGGTTTACAGTTTACTACTTAGTACTTTAGTCCGTCCTATTTTTTATTCAAGGGCTTTGTTTAGAAAAGATAACTATGTTTACGTTTCTATAATATAACTTTTGCAATATCCATATCGGAATTACTTTTTCACATACGAATTTTACTCTTTCACATACACTTTGTCATTAACTTTCCCTCTAATGCCCTTCTAACCTCAAACCTAATCAAATTAACTATACTACTCTTTTTTTATCCTAAATCCTAATTTAATTGCTCAAATAATTTCAACAATGGTTCTTAATTTACTAATCAATGAAGTAATTTATTTATTTATCGATTGTCAATAATGTTTCTTGCAATTTTTTATCAATCTTTAAGAAATCGATCAATCGATGTCCAACTAAGGAAATCAACCATGGACATGTGAATGTAGGTAGTCGTGTTGTGGATAGATTCTATAACTAATAAGTCTGCAACACAAAATCTTGCGTCATCCTATCAATGTATTTTTTCTCACAAGTAATGTCACCAAACGGAGTATTAGAAATGGAAGGCTTGGATGTTATTTAATGGCAGACGGAATCTTAATAGAAAAAAGACATACTTGTCCCCGACGAAGCATCTCTGACGGAGGGAAGTCCAGGTGGTGGGTGGTTGCTTGTGCGTGGTTGCTTGTGCGTGGTCGATGGGTAAATTTATTGGGGTTTGAGTGAACGAGATGAAAAAATGACAAGGGTAAAATCGTAAAAGTCGTATGTAAAAGAGTAAAGTTCGTATGTGAAAAAGCACAACCCTATCCATATTTATTTATTTTTATATATTTTAAATGGGCGTATTACGTCGCGATAAGAGCTTCTTTACTCCAACTATGTTCTTATCATGATCCATTTTTTTTTTTGAAATAGAGAAATAATTCATTAATAGAACGTCATACGACACTTACAAGTGATATCTGTAATCGAAAACGAATTTATTAGAAACCAAAGAAAAATAATCTTCTTGTAAACTAGGGATCTCAAACCATGATATGACAATTCGGCTCGGTCTCGTATCGCTATCTTCATGCAGCTTTTGATGAGCCTTCGTATGATAAATTGCAAAAGGAAAAATACCTCTTACTGGTTCCGAAGATCGTTGACAAATAACTTGTATCCATTGAAGTAATGTGCGATGATCTATCAACGAACTACTCGTCTATATACGAGTGAAACCAAACCCAGGATTAACTGGAAGGCCCCGAAATAAAGAACTGAAAAAACGATTCTCCCAAAAAGAGAGACTTTTATTGACTAGATAATATGTATATTATTAAAAAAGAAGCAATTTTGGGGCTTACTATCGAATATATCAATTGATTATCGATGAGAGCCCTAGATGGAGGCTAGATTTTTTAGAGAGGCGCGGTTAGAGCTTTGTTCCTCCAACTTTGTTCTTATCATGATCCATACATATTGGTGAAACAATATAATTATAAAACGTGACCATTGTACGATACAAAAGGGGTACGAATGCTGTATAGGGTAAGATTATCGGTAGTTTTGAGATAAGACTTTGGTGAGTCTTAAGACAAGACTTACTCAAGACTACCAATAATCTATCATAGTCTTAATAAAATCTTGACAAAGTCTTAAGTTGAGTCTTGGAAATCCAAGACTCAATTTAAGACTCTACATGAGTCTTGACCCCACTATTAAAAGAAGACATCCAATGAAAGATTATTGGTAGTCTTGAGTAAATCTATCAATAACACATATTCGAAAAATATAATTACATTTTCAGTGTATAAATTTTAGTTTCACAATGTATAATTACATATTCACAATGTATAAATTTCACAAATGTATAATTACATATTCACAATGTATAAATTTCACATTCACAAAATATTATTGCATATTCACTACAACCCCATATAACATGTGAATATGTCACTTTAATTTTATGAATATATATTTAAGTATCATAAATGAGCATTAAATTATATCAAATGTGATCTTTATTTATCGGTAAAAAAAAAAACTATAAACATTAGTAATAGTTTTAATATTTTTTTAGTAGTATTGTTTTAAGAAACTACCCAAATTATGCACTATAATAAAAAAGATCATGGGTGAGAGTTGGAAGTTGGGAGTATGGGAGTACCATGCATCATATGCAATTGGGATTCTCTCCATTTATGCCTCTCTCCATTTCCTTCCATTTCTTTTTAACGTTCAAGATTTCGTTTTGAAACGATCCAACGGTTGATTGTTTGATGAGTTGGAGGATGAATAATGATTTAATATTGTTGTATTAGAGGAAATGGAAGGAAATGGAGAGAAAAAGAAATGGAG
Source organism: Silene latifolia (assembly GCF_048544455.1). Lineage (NCBI taxonomy): Eukaryota > Viridiplantae > Streptophyta > Magnoliopsida > Caryophyllales > Caryophyllaceae > Silene > Silene latifolia. Next base: position 198,946,596 of record NC_133527.1, read on the forward strand.
AGGATCAATACTCCATCATATGGGTGTATCGTATAAGAATTGCGGACCTTTCTTGACTCATCTGCCGACTGCCATGTCTCCATCCTTGACTATCAAGATCCATTCTCCACCCTTCATTTCTAGAATCTCCTAGATCTCTCTCCCCATAAAACAATATTTTAATATTTATAATCAATTGATCTTCCTTGTGACGGGTTACCATTTGTGGCAGATATTTTGTGAGTTAAAATGGTAACAAAATGGGTTAGTGGAGAAAATGGACCACATGAATAGTGTTGCAGAGAGAGAAAAAGTGGGTACTTTGTGAGGTAAAATGGTATCCGTCACTCAAGAGTGACGGATATGTGCCGTCACAAACAAGAGTTTGTGATTTATAATTCTATATAATATATACACTCCCATAATAAATCCCATTATCAAATCAAAGCAAAAGATTCCATATTTTCTGATCTTCAACTATCTACTCTTTTAACCCTCTGTGTTTCTTCAGTCTTCAACTTCAAGATACTTCGACATTACCAAGGTACAATCTTTATCATCAATTCTTGTTAATCTCAATCAATTACATCTGGGTTTTTATTGGATTATCTTGCCGTAGGTCTTGCTTATGACGGTCTTAATTTGTGATCAAGTTAATATTTATATGCAACCGTTGTATGGTGCGATTAGAAAAAGTAACCAATTTAAGATAGGTCGTTTTTTTGGTGTAAAGAGGGCCACAAGGCCGATTTTGATATTGACGGGATTTGAATAACTAAGGTTGATACCGTGTTAATATCTTTTTGTTTTGTTAGATGGAAAACGGTGATGAAATGAAGAAGAGTCAACAAAATCTGAAGCATTTGGGATTTGTGAGAGCAACAGCAATAAACACACTAGTATGGTTATCAAATGTGTATGATTATGCAAAGCAGAATTCAGGACCGTTGAGATCAGCTGTTGGTACTGTTGAAAATGCTGTTACTACTGTCATCACTCCTGTTTTTAATAAATTTAAGGATGTTCCTGATCTTCTTCTTGTTTTTCTTGATGGAAAGGTATTGTCTTTTGTTTTTAAATGATTTGGAGTCGGTTAACATGAATCACTATATGGAACTGTCTATTTAATTTGGTTGTCTACTGACTAAATGAGTTTAGTAGGCATTACTTTCTCTGTTCCAATCATTTGTTTGAAATTAACAAAAGTAAGATTTTAACACAGTATTTTAATCAAAGGTAAACTAATGATTGAGACGGAGGGAGTAGTATACTTAGACGGGCGTGTCTCGTTTACATGGATGATTGTTTGATTTGGATATATGTGTTTTGAGTTTGATTTGTGTTTGTTGAAGATTTCTGATTTCCTGAGGTTTTGTGAACTACTAATGATGATCTTTGTTTAATGTGGAAGTTTGATTAATGAGCTTGATCACACTATCTTTAGTTTATACTCTTTCCGTCTCAATCATTGTTTACCTTTTATAATTGCTGGGAGGAATATTTTAATCAAAGGTAAATAAATGATTAAGATGAAAGGGGTACGTTAGTAGATGATGAGTTGATAGACCATGATCTACAATGACCCAAGTCAAATTCACTCGAGTAGCGTTGTGTGACACATTTTAACTTGACCCGATAACAACGGACCTAGTAGAATGACCTTACAACATCAGAGCCTTAAGCCCAAAATGATTTGGGGTCGGTTGACATGAATCATCCTTTATAACCGTCCATGGGTGAACGCACGCCTCAAAATGCGATAAGAAATGGAGCGCTTCACTTCTGAGGAGACGCCCCAACGATGTTCAAATTTCGATTCATGTCCATAAAATGTGACCAAGTTTTTATGGTGGCTGCCACATACCTACCGCAACCCTCCTCCTTTCTCCGGGCTTGGGACCGGCAGTGAATGCCCGAAAACACTCCAAGCGGAGTTGACCTAGTAGAATGACCTTATGTGACCTAAATTCTACATCATCCGAAGTGTCTTGAATCAAACTAACCCAACTCAAACTCGACTGGTTTGTGAGATGTAATCTACTTTTTTCTGTGACTGTTCATAATCTAGTCTTTATTGACGAGTCACATGATTGGAGCTTGTTGTAGGTTTGTTGTCTTACGAAAGAGGGAAGTATGGTCCTAAAGCTCAATAGGTCTGACTTTTGAGTCTTGAGTAAATTATCACATGATCGAGATAAGATAACGTGAGTGATTGAAAAGGGCATTGAATTACTACTGTCTGTCTGTATGAATCTTGCACTTTGAGTCATTTCTACCCATAGACCATTGTGAAGATGAGACACGACTCGGAGAAAGCCCGTGTCTTAGAAGTTTCGACTAAACGTGGGATCGCATCTCTGATCTCTGTTGTTATTGCTTGTATTAGCCAGCATTCGTTTTCCTGCAAATATGTATTTTTGTCCGCTAAGTCGCGTCTATGTGCATGAATAAATTAGATGTTGCCATCTTATGTTTCAATTGAGGTCTAGAATTAGATTTTGGTCCGTTTTACTTCAGGAACATCTCGTACAAGATGTACTGTAGTGTCTATCACTCGATGTAATGAGTTTTTTAAGTGGAAAGTAACCTTTCCTCTGCAGGTAGACGCAGCTAGCGCCAAGTTCGATGAACACGCCCCTCCGTTGGTCAAGCAAGTAGTTGAGAAGACAACCGAAGTAACCAAGGAGCTAGTACACCACGTCCAAGTTGGTGGACCACTCGAAGCAGCCCGTTATGCTGTCAAGGAGTCCCAAGAAGCCGTGCTTGAACAATCAGTGAAGATCTGGTCCAAGCTCGACCAACTTCCACCCTTCCACACAGTCGCAGAAGTGACAGTCCCAACCGCTGCTCATTTTAGCGAGAAGTACAACAAGGTGATCTCTAACTTGCGTGGGAAGGGCTATACCGTCTTTGGCTATGTACCATTGGTGCCTATCGATGAAATTGCCAAAGCATTCAAGCAGGCTAAGGCTGTGAATGAAGGGGAAACTAGAACAGCTGAAGTTGCATCACAGTGAGATTCATGTGTTTCGGATAAGCTTGTGTAATGGTTCAGCTTTCAGCAAGATATTGCGACTAGTCGCATTAGTAGTTGTATTACCTAAGGGGCTTTGTACATTGAAAACTAGACGTTTCTGTGTTTATTAAAGTTTGTTCGAGTCTTTGTTTCCTTTATTTCCTTGCTCTGTGTAAGCTTGAGTAGCATTCTAACCTTTAATAGACGATAGATGTACTTACGTTGTTCAATTCACGACGGAATTTTATGACCAGCAAGTAGAATTTCACATTGTATTATATTCCTGTGCATCGGCAAACTGGTGAATGTCGTACGATGATATAAGATGTTAAAAGAATTTGACATGGTATGGCGTTAGGTGCAACCGAGTTTCCCTACAAGGTGATATGAGAGGATAGTACCGCGGTATAAGGGCATTACCCCGTGTTTTTTTTTTTTCCGGAGATATTTGCAACTTAGGAGATTTAAGATGAGTGTTACTGGTTCACGGATCACGGGGATGGAATGAGTCGACCAAATAGGTGTAGGCATGTAGCTTCTTTGTTTGGGCCGTTTTGCACGAACATGGGCCTTGTGCTTTAGGCCCAGTGTTGGCCTCTTTGCACTGAAACCTGGCTACGAGAGTCCTCTTGGTGAAAAGGCCCATATGACAATTTCGTAATCACGTGTTACTTGAAATTTACTTTGGGAGTGGAAAATTTTAGAGGTGATAAATGACTAAATGAGTAAGGTAGGGTAAATTTGAAAAAGTTCAAAAATTTTAACTAAGAATATGGTAAATTTGAGGTGATAAATGACTAAAATGAGTAAGGTAGGGTAATCACCTTATTTTCTCTTTCATTCATCTCATTTCTCACCATCACCATCCTCGTCCATTATTTTTCCCCACAATAGAGAGGATCCTCTTATATTACCTCTCATACTTTAAATAATCTCTAAAATTTTAAAAAAGAAAAAACAAAAGTATTGTTGTATAAAAGACAAATAGTGATTGGTAGGTGGACACTAGAGCCAAGGTAAGTTTTCCTCTAGTTTTAGACTAGAGGAAGTAAGCAACTTCCCCTTGCTAAGATGACATGTAAAATGTGTCTCACAATAGAGAGGATGTCCTCTTAGAGGAAAAAGAGTGTTAAGAGGACCTCAAATCCTCTCTATTGTGGATGCTCTTATGCGGACTATATTGTTTTAGTTTTTCTCTTTTTTTTCCTATCATAAGGTGGTGATGTTAATTATAGTTTGTTTTTATTGCATTCAACTTTGAATATGAATCACTCTCTACACCACTAACTTTTAAGCAAAGAAGATAACAAAGCAAAGGTAATAATCTAAATACATTCCTCATACAACCTTTTTTTGTGATGATTTTCTTATATTTTTTGTGTGAGAGGAACTCTTAAAAGTATGGAGCATAAAGTGAAAGAGTAATTTCTTTGCCACATTAGTGGGGAAACAATTTTATTCCCTCTTCTCAATTGGTTCTACCATTAGTGTAACAATATGAATTTTCATCCTTAAGCAAACCAATTGACTTAACCTCTAGTTTTTAACCTTTCCTTAGATATGTTACTTAATAACCTTGCATAATCACCACGCCGAAATCAAAAGGAAAAGCCTTTACCCTTGTTTAACTCATAATTTTGTAGTCAATTTTAAAGGAGGAGATCATATTGTACTCCCTTCATTCGACATATTGTGACTAGATTTATAAGATTAATTCGAAAATTAGTTTATTTCTATCTGGTTATAAATTTCATAACATAGCTACTAATATTACAAACAATTAGTCTTGTCACTTGTGTAAGACAGTTTTATATTAAAATTGTATATTTACAAGAAAATCATCTACAGGCAAAAGGCGGCCCAAATCATTAAGCGGGTTTCTTCCAATCGTCAGACAGCCACACTAATACGTATTCCCTCTCATTCAGTGGAATTATACCATTTGTAGAATATATGTGAGTAGTATTTTAGTCAAATGGTATGATACCGTTAATGTGAGGGAGTATTAATAAGCCATGGGAGGCATTTAACATGATGACTGACAAATTATGTGGGTCTTGTAATTAATCTCGTGGGACACAGATTGAGCAACAAAAATTGCAAGCATCAATAATAATGTAGGAGAGTTAGGTTGTGTTGATTTTGTACAACTTTGAGCTAGCATTATCATGCTTCTATAATTCATGTCAGGGACCTCATTATCCAAATATGGGCAATATCCATCAGTTTCATACTTTATACTGTACTTATATACGCAACTATTTGTAATGTATATGTCATCCTTTGTCATCAAATTCTAGGGTCATGGACACAAATTGTGAGTTTCCTTTTTTTTTTTTTTGATGACGAGGGGGTTGAGTCTCCCCCGGGCCCATGCATTCCCGCACCACCACATGGACCATGTAAGCCACCCCATTCGGGGGCTGCAGTGGCCAATTGTGAGTTTCCATTCCTTGACTATTAGCTGCCAAAACAAATCCTTGACTATTTATATGAAATGATCCAAGTGTTTTTAGATATATGGTGTAAAGATAATTGATCAAAGTTAATGCGACAAATAGAGAGAAAAATCTACTTAGTAACGTTGGCCTTTTTCTGAAAACTGGCGCTCACGCTTTACGTGGTGACATGTAACATTCTGTTAAGTTATTATATAATCGAATTATGTTCACAGTTCGCACACTCTGATTTTATTTACCCAATAACATTTACTGCTAAATCGTAATAGTCTTTTCAACATCACATATAGAATTACAGTCGTGTCGGAATTGTTAATTTCCACTCTATTTTGTAAAGTAAGGTATTTGGAAAAACTAGCTTCCATTATAACACTACTACACTAGTATTGACACATAACAATAGTATTTTATCATTAAAAAACGAATTTTAAAGTGCTTGATAGGTTTTGAAGTAATGTATTTCCAAATTATGTGTGTCATTATCTTCATAGAGTGAAGAAAAATAGTTTGTTTCGATCTTAATTTTAATTGACTCGAATAAGTTGAGTTATTATTGAAAATGTGAGTAAACCACTGTTGATTTTGGCTGGAGGTATACGCCGGCATGATACGTTAAAAGTTTGAACGATTTTTTTTTCACAAATTCTTGTTTGTGACGGCACATATCCGTCACTCTTGAGTGACGGATACCATTTTACCTCATAAAGTACCCACTTTTTCTCTCTCTGCAACACTATTCATGTGGTCCCCTTTCTCCACTAACCCATTTTGTTACCATTTTAACTCACAAAATATCCGCCACAAATGGTAACCCGTCACAAGGGAGACCAATTGTTTTTTTTTTCACATAGCCAAATAAGGGATGGCGAGGGTACTAAATACAAAAAAGTGATCGACTTATGCAACGAAAAAAAGTAAAAAAAAAATACCATATTGCCCATTCTATCCCTATGTAAAGAACACCCTCAAAATGAAATTATAAGGTTGTTTCTTAAGTAAATTCACTTATTCACAAAGTGGCTTTTAAACTCCACTAAAAATTGGAGTTGGATCCAACCCAAAACATGAATATTAAGGTGCCCACTAACTCAACCCATGTTTCACTTACCACTTATCTTCCCTTTTCCCTACAAATAAGCAAACACTACCCCATTTCTTTGCATTCTCACCTCATTTCTTTTCATCCCTATTTCACTAGCATTCTCTTTTTGACCAACATCATTAAAAGCAAACCCATAATCTATTAAATAAAAAAGGTAACTTAATTAATGGTAATATATTTCATTGGATACCTTTCCCGTTATCCATATATTCTCGACTCACTAAAACTTGGGAGATACGGTCTCTCACTAAGTTATTGAGAGACCAATATTGCGTACCCTTTTATTTGTATTTCGTACCCCTTTTATTGTTGATCGTGACATAGTAATTTCGTACCTATTTACATAATAAATGTACCCATTTTATCATTAATCATGATTTGTACTTATTTTATCACCTTTAGTACCACTTTTTTCTTGAAATTGTACAATAGTCTCTCAATAAAGTTTATTAAGAGACAACCTCTCAGGAGACCTACTATTCTCGACTAATGAATTTACTGTCGACACCTGAATTTCACCAAGTAAACATTCAAGTTTTATTATAAAAAATCTATGTATTTCCCTCTATAAATGATTAGCACCCAGAAGAGAAGAAGAGGAACTGTACTTGCGATTTATTATAACCAACCAAATTAGATATTGTTCCGGGTGTAATTCCAGAGCAGATATTTGATACCACTCGTAGCTAGTAGAATGATGTCCTTGCTTGAATCCTCCTTGCGGTCTCCTGAAACGATGAACAAACTGAGGGCTCGGCTTTGGCCGAGCGTACTCACTCCGACGCTCAAGTCAGTAAGCTTAGAGAGAAGTTGTTATAACTGGGCCAAGAGTGTATTGTAGAGAGATAAGGAAGATATTACCAGATGAATAGTGGTTATTAGGTCAATTTTTGGATCTCCTCCTCAATGAAGGTTGAGGAGTATTTATAGGCATTCACCTTTTGTCACGTAGTGGCCAAGTGGCCATGTGGCTATCAGGTGGAAAGACCGTCGTACCCTCGGCCGATGGACCTGTGGCAGGCTCGCCGAGGGTCTTGGATATGAGTACGCGGATAAGTGCCCATTTGGTGGGTTGTCGCCGAGACCAAGTGAATGCCGATGTGTCCGTCGGCTAGACTGTCTGAGTCGTTGACTTTGCTGTGGATACCCTTGACCTTGCTCAATATGTTGACTTGGTCAGCGGTGCAGAATATGCCCCATCAGATATCATTCGTATAAATTTCTAAATTAGCGACTCTCACTTTTTTAGAGAGGTTAAAGCATAAGTAATTATTGTAAAATAAGGTAATATTACAAAGAACAATTACAATATTAACCTTAGTAAGTGCTCGTTTGGTTCATACAGGAATTGAACTCATGTGGTAGTTTACACCTCACCGGATTTCAATTCCCATATCCAATTCACATGAAATGGCAAAAACGTGTTTGGTTGCTTTGGAGGAGTTTGTTTTCCCCATGAATTAAACTACAATGGTTTGTTTGGTTAAACTATGTAATCCACCCGATTTTAATTTCTAAATAACAATATATCCCTCAATAATATTACTAGCCTCAAATTTTTATTAAGGGTAAATGGGTAAATTTAGAGAGATAAGATGGAGGAGTTTGCAATTACCTAGGGGGAGGGCTAGGTAATTAAACTCCTATATCATGTAGGAGTTGGAAACTCCAAAGAGTTGTAAATTTCTACATTTTGCCATATTTAGGGCAACCAAACAAGTTTGAAAAAACTTAATTCATGGGATTTTAGAACTCCCATGAATTGAGTGAGTAACCAAACAAGCACTAAGTCTTGTTTAAAACAGATATTATCCATCTTAAACTTAAAACGAGTCAAATACTACCATATGGTGATAATAAAGATAAAACTTTTGCCATTTTCTAGGCAACAAGTGGGATAATTTGATATGTATTTGATCCGTCTTTAAATGTGAATTTATGTATTAACCTTTGCAACATCCAAAATCTTAAGAATTTAGAGAATTAGGATTTTCTCATAAAATTGCACCTTTTCATAACACAACTAAACCTTCTCTTTCCATCGAAGTTAAATGATAATCTTAAGCAAATTTTTGTTTGGTAAATGATCTTGATCTACTTACCTAATATGTTTCGATCTTTTAGTTCGGAAAAATACTATCGATTAAGTGAACTATTTTTTTCTTTTGTCGAACATATAATATCCGGTAGAAATTCAACAAATACAAAAACACAAATAACAATATTAGTAGCAGTAATTTTGTACTTCAATAAGTAACTTTGAATTAGCAAAAGATACATTAGTTCTCGATTATCCTCTCAAAAAATTTCTCGCGTAAAAAAAAAAGTTTTTTCTTATGTAATACCGATTTTACCCTTCAACCAAATCTTACTCCGACAACGACCTTCCCAACTAAACGCCGTCACCGTTAACTAACTCTCCTCACCTACACCGTTACCGTTACCGTTACCGTCAACCTCATCTACGTCCATCTCCACGCCGTTAACCTCACCGTCAACATTAACGGCGATAGGCGTACACTCCACCTTATGCCTCAGCTTCCAATCCAACGCCTGACACGCACGTGAGCAGTAATTCACGGCCCCACACACTGAACACCTCCTGAACTCATGCTTCCTCGTTTCAGGCCGACCGCACCCGCTGTGCGAACACATCCTTAAACCCGACCCGATAACCCGACTCGAATACCACTCTCGCAAGAATATACTCGCTGGATGGGCCTCTGGCTCTGGAACGTTGCACCCGAAGTCGCTCAGTAGCGGACACCCGACATTAATATTCGTATTAATATTCATTTCATTTCCATACGTTTGATTAAAATATTCGGTCGATGCGAGGGAAGCAGCGAGCTCCCGCGCGTTGGCCTGGACAAGAAAGCGACGGCCTTCAGCGATGTTTTGGCGAACGCCGTATCCGTCTTGGAGACAGTGACCGAGCTCACGGAGCGCGTCCACGTGTCCTAAGAAGGCGGCGCGTGCGCATAACGCGACACCGGCGCGTAGGTCTTTGTCGGTTTTTGTGCCGCCGCTGCCGTTGAATTGGATGACTGCTAAGGAGTATAACGCCTGCGCGTGTGAGTTAATCGCTGCTTTCGCCATTAGAGATGCTCCGCTTCCTCGGTTTTTTAAACAGTAGAAACGGATCTGTTGTAACAGAATTAACAAACAATTAATTAATTAATTAACCAACAAATTAAGGAATTCGGTTTTTTATCGATTTATTAATTAAAAATCATACGACATCTATAAATGATATCAAAATAGACGAAATACAAATGGATAAATAGGAAGCGAGGAAATTACCATGCCAAGACAGTAGGAAGCTTCAACATTTCCGAAATCAGAGCAGAGTTTGAGGAATTTGTGAGCAGATTCACACCAGTTTTGTGCTTTAATTGCGAATATTTTCGGTGATGCTTTGGATAATACAACTGAATTAATGGCTAATCCGTTGAATCTTTTGCAACTGTTGCAAATAATAATCCAAAAATTACTTGCAATTCAATCAAAAATCAACAGATTTTAATGAAAAAAATTGCGAGAAATTCAATAAATTTGCAAGAATAACGTACGTGATGAGAACATTGATGAAATCAGCAGGACAAGTAGCAGAAGAACTAAGTTTAGCGAGAATAGAAACGACGATATCATCCGGCAAAGCGTCGAAAAAGTCTGGACCTTTTCCGTCACTACTTTCCGACGAAACCTTGGCTCTTTTCCGACAAGGCACGTCTAATTTCTCACTAGTTTTATAACCAGAAAAATCGTCAAAACACCGTAACTTTCTATGAGAAAACGGACATCTTCCGCCTTTGACGGCGAAGCGATTGTCGATTTCGTCTTCCAATTTAGTGTAATTCTTTGATTTAACAGCGGTTGCGGTTGCAGTGGTGGAAGAGTCGATGAGTTTAGGATAACAAAGTCCTCTCCTTGTTCTCATTTTTTTTTTTTTTTTTTGCTGAAGGAGTATGAAGAAATGGTGAAGGTATTAATAGTGTGTGTATGAGGAGAGAGGAGTGAGAGAGGAAGAAGAGACGACAAGTGATTAGAGAGGAAGGGAGGAAGATGGTGAACTTATATATACTCGTTTACAAAAGTCATTAACTCATTATGCTCAGATTTATTTATTGCGTTAGTCTTGTTTAAGACGGTTTTTACCCTCATATAGCATAATTATAAAAGTGATTACTAAAAGACCCGTTTTATAATAAATTTCGTAAAACCGTTATGAAGAAATCGTATTCACTTTCTTTTGTTTGCAGGGTAAATTTCCGCTTATATATATGGAAAATACTACTTACTTTTTACTTGTACACATAATTGATCTACTTCACTTAATTTATTTTTATTTGAATTCAAAATCCTTTTGTTTGTTTGTATTGTTTTGTTTGTTTACCATTTATCGCATTCCTGAGTTGGTCAAACTGCTCTGATTTTTACCTGCTGTACTATCATTCGTGGTGAAACACCTGTATTTACGCGGTCAAACTCCGTTGACTCTACATCATTGCACTTCCTATTTATGTACTCTGAGTAACACATTGGTCAATCAAGAGTTAAATTGTTTGTTTTTCTTTCCCGGAGTTAATGTGTTCGACGGTCTTATACTATGAGATGGTCTCATTGTTTAAAAACATAACTTATTTATTAGCAATAAATGAATAATCTTTATACAAAATTAGACAGTCTCACAGTGTAAAATCGTCTTACACTATTATTTGTGTTTTCTTTTGAGTTAAAAAACAAGTCTTTTTCCCTCGAAGTTCAATAGGTTTTTGTCGGATCCAATTCCTGGATCGTATTTGGAAATGGATTTGAACTTATGGTTTATCGAGCTAGAGTTAAAGTGTTTCGTTATCTCTCTTAGATTTCTAGTAGCAACTTGCTAGACAAAATATCCTAGGTAAAATTGATTTGCTGAAAAACAATTTTAAGACATTTTGATTAATTGCATGGTATTTTATACAAATACTTGACAAAATCGTCTATTATGAAAGCCTATGAGCCACTGATATGAAAATAACTCGGAGATATTAGTTACTCCGTATTTCCTTTTATCGTCAAACAATACGTTCATATTTACCTAACGAGTAACTTATGTTTCCAACTCATTTGATAGTCATCAACTAAGTAGCAAAATACTTAGGTCTACTTTGTTACCTAGGGTTATAACATTATTAAAACTCAACTTAAAAACCTACCATTTCATGGTATATTGAACTTATTCAGAGAAGATTATTATTCAATTTTTATTAGATTTTTTATTACTCGTTTGAGTTTCAACTTCTTGGATATATACCCTATATAAATTTTAATTTTAATTTTTTGATATTAATACTCAGAAAACTCATCTGTATACGTTTAATTGTTAGTATGGAAAACCTAAAATGGGCACTCGATACCGATGGCGGTCCTTGATTGACATGTAGCTCCGTCTCAAAATTGTGGACAATTTGATATTATATTTATGTCCCTTGGACCTTTCAAAATGAAATGAATTGTAACACTTGAATATCTACGGTTGTCTACAATGTATTCTCAATGTTGCCAACACGTTAAGCCAAACAATACTAAAACAAAGTGCATGAAAATTTAGGAAAGGGAATAAACTATAAAAATAAGTGTAAATTTGAGAATTCTTCGTTATGATTTGATAAAATTATTGGTTGACTTTAAATATCATCTTCATGCATGCGGGTTTTGTAAGTAATAAAACCATATATTCTTCATTCGTTACGGACTTTGCAGTGGTCTGGCCTATGATACATGTATTACGTCAACGTACTACTTATTTCTCATTTGTACAAGCACTCCACGAAAGTCTTAATATTTTGCGGCCCTGTTTGACAAATAGCAGAAACAGATTTATAATAAGTAGCAATTTTTCCGAAATTGATACGAAGTCTAACCAATTTTCCTGAAATTAATTGGTTAAACAATATTTCAGTCAGAAATTGACTAAATATTCAAAAGATAATTAATGAGATAATTAAACACAAATTGTAAGAGCAAGATTAATTAAAGTTGCGTAAGACTACTAAACGCAAACATGGTATCACGTATCCATAATAATAATAGTATTTGTTGTCACGTCGTAAGGTTGATTGTCTTAATTATATAAATATGTTATCATACTCTTTTCAATAGCATACAATTTCACAATATAATGGAAAATAATTCTAAAGTAAACGGAGCTAGATTTAATTTTCCGGCCGGACAAATAGGATGACGATGTCGTAACGGCCTTGTTGCCCCCTGTATAGTTGTATCCTGTGTATAACCAGGAGTCCAGGACATAATTTAAGAAGCAACTACTGATTTTTCTTTGACCTTTCAATTGTCTAGTGTAATTAAATTGCCAATAAGCAATAACATAAAATCATGTATGTAGACTGTAGTATGTTACAAATCTGTTCATAAACATATTTTTTCAGTAACTTAACAAAATAGGGCGGTTTTATAAGATCGGAACTTGGGATGCTATAGAAGCCGTAGAACCGTTGCTAATTATGAAAAATAGGGTTCCTATAAGAACGGTTATGGTGGTTCTGTTCTTGTTGATAAACATTGCCTAAAACTTATTTGATCAGTAGACAGTAAATATTTAATTTATGCTATGTTCATTGGTAACTTGGCGGGTAAGTAACTAGGAAACAATAAACCAATGAAACACATGCCGTTGTATAGAAACCAAAAGGACAATTGAAATCTAGAAATTTGATAATAGTAAAAGAAAGTCCGAAATTCTTCCTGAATTTATTGGATCAAAGTTTTCAACTTACCGTAGCTAGCAGGAAGTTGAAAAGGGAACGGTAAGTATCCCTTGTATTACGTTTCCCCGTTTACCATATGGTGTTTGGTTTTCAATAATTGCAATCGTCTAAGAAGTCGTTTCTTCCTACCTTGGAGGTCTTTTCATGCATCCAGAATGTACACTTGGTCCATCTTGGCTACTTATTATTATTATTGACCCCATTCATTAGCTCACACATACCAATTATTACTACTCCTCCAATTTTGGATATATAATCCGTTAATGCAGATGTCAAATGGTTTAGTTAGTAAAGTCATGATATGAGATGTGGTACTTATGTCATGTGTTGAGTTTAAACTCTGTCAGCATCAAAATCACCTTTACGACTCTCTTTACACAAAAAAAAAATGATATGATTTTGTTGATATAGACTACGGAATCCATTTAGACACGATAATCCGATGATTAATACTTAACCTGTCTCAATCATTTGTTTGGCATTGACTAAAAAACCCTTTATAATGAAATATTTTGTATGAGTGTATGACACAACAATCAGGAAGCATGAAGGAATCGTACCATGCAATGAATAGACTAGGGAATACTATTCCTCTTGCGCACTATAGATGACACAAATTAGCAATAAGGTGCTCCCTTAAAATTGACCACCTTAATTTCGGATTATGACTAGAAAGTTTTATTTGTTACCCACTAATAGATATTGAGGGTAGTTTGGTTGCATAACTTGTAAGCAAGGGACTTTTAGGTTATGATCAGGGTCAAACAAACATACATGTCGATTCTAGCTTTATCTTCACCCTCCTAAGTCTTATCTTGTACAGAGTATTTTGTCATGAGGTGGCCACGGGCCGAGCCCACCCCTTGAGCCCATAGCCAGCCCGCAAATGCTTGGCTGGGTTGTAGGGGATGTTACCTGGACCCGGCCCATAGTGGGTCTCAGGCAACTTGTGGGCAGGCCGGGCTGGCGGGGATATTACCTGGACACCTGAGCTTGTTTTAATACTCCCTCTCATCCACACTTTTCTTCCTCTTTAAAGTGGGCACGAGAATTAAGGGTGGAGAGTATAATATTGATAAAGATATGAGTGAGGTTTGGTAATTGGAGATATGTATGAATAATTAGGATTAAATATTAATAAAGGAGATGAGTGAAGTTTGGTTATTGGAAAAAGGTAGAAATAATTAGAATTAAATATTAATAAAGGATGTGGTGGGGTTTTATGACTAGAGAGAGGTAGGAGTATAATATTAATAAAAACTTTCTCAAAAAGGAAAAGGGAAGAAAACCTGAATAATCCGTTTTAGGAAATAGGGAAGAAAAGAGTGGATGGGAGGGAGTAAAACATAATTTCTATAAGACTTAGACCATCCCAAGCAAAAGATCGACTTAATTGAGTCAATCAGAATTTTTACTCTTAATCACCCCTTATTAACTTGACCCATTTCACCCTCCCAAGCAGAAGGTCACGACCTGGGTCAATTAATCCAATCATTTTTCACTTTCCAACATTTCTAATCATTTCCCACATTCTCTACCCCACTAAAACCTCCCTCTTACTTTTTCAATTATTATTTACTAACTAATTATACACAAGTTTTTATTGTAATTTTAAAAAAATAAAAGTACTCCAATATATTAAACATTAATTTAATGACGTATACTTCGGAAATTTTTTATTAAATAACATTGTTAAAATTTAATAATCGAAAATACGATTTCATTGACGATAAAAAAACCGCATTCATAATTAAAAAGCCGCATACATGATTTAAAAAAAAAAGCAAACATGATATTAAAAAACATGAAATACTACGAAATATTAGTTGACGGATATAACCGTATTTGATAAAACTGTTCCGGGTATAATTCCAGAGCAGATATTTGTTACCACTCGTAGCTCGTAGAATGATGTCCCTGTTTGAATCCTCCTTGCGGTCTCCTGAAACGATGAACAAACTGAGGGCTCGGCTTTGGCCGAGCGTACTCACTCCGACGCTCAAGTCAGTAAACTTAGAGAGAAGTTGATGTAACTTGGCTAAGAGTATATTGTAGAGAGATAAGGAAGATATTACCAGATGAATAGTGGTTATTAGGTCAATTTGTGGATCCTTTCCTCAATGAAGGTTGAGGAGTATTTATAGACTTTTACCTTTTGTCACGTAGTGGCCAAGTGGCCAAGTGGTTAGCAGGTGAAAAGACCGTTTCACCCTCGGCCGATGGACCCATGGCAGGCCGACCGAGGGGTCTTGGATATGAGTACGCGGATATGTGCCTCGGCTGGCTAGTTGTCTGGCCGAGACCCAGATGACAGGGCCGATGGATTGCATCGGCTAGGCTGTCTAAGTTGTTGACTTTGCTGTGGATACCCTTGACCTTGCTCAATATGTTGACTTGGTCAGCGGTGCAGAATATGCCCCATCAAAAACAAATACGAAATGAAACCTAAACCTCCTTCATTTTCACATTCACACAGCGCCTTCCTCATCATTTTCTCATCCACATCGTTCAAATCGCCTTCCTCATCGCCTCTATCCGATCATCATCGCCTCTATCAGATTTCGATTTCGATTATTTGAGATTATTTCGATTTCAATCCTCCATTTCATTCACCAAATAAAGATCATTTCTTTCAACCAAAAAAACAAAAATACACCTTAATTTCTCTCGACTTGGGATTATTTTCGCGAGATTGATGAAGGTTTATCATTTTCGCCAGTTTTTTTGGTATTTTTCGGTTGATTTTCGCCAGATTTTGGATCGTCACCGTTCATCATCCCAATAAATCTCCATCTTCCCCAAATTAATTTCTTTGCCCTTCGATCTTCTCCATCATGAACCATCATTATCGTACAGGTAAGTTGAGTATATGTTTGATAAGGAAATCAATTTTATATGTACTTAAATTTTAATTTAGACATATTAAATTTGAAATTAAGTAAGATTATTAAAAAAAAGTATGTCAAAATACATTAAAATTGAGTTTATTTTGTACACAATTAAAAAATATAGCCCTTTTTAAAATACTTGTATTTTTTTCTTGTTTTAATTTAGTTTATAATCATAATTTAATTTTGTTATTAATTCATTCTTTCCTTTTCTCATATTGACGGAAATGACAGGAAGCAAGGGATGTTTGGCAGAGGTTAAAGCAGACATTTTCTTGTAATTGTCCTTTTTTGTATGTCCAACCAACTAGATGATGACACCTATTGGGTCACAAACCAGGTCAATTTGAACAAACAAGGGTCACAAACTGACCTTCACTCACCATTTTAACCCTTGGGTCGCCTTAATCTTTTGCTTAAATGTGGATTAAGGTGACCTTCCCCCAATTGACCCCCCAATTGACCTTGTTTGGGGGTGGTCTTATAACAATAGTATGAACAGAGGAACAATTACGCTTTGTTCTTTTTGACTTAACTTAAACTCATTTCGGTTCAAATTAGCTCTATTCAGTTCAGTTTAGTTTAATTCAATTTAACTCAGTTCATTTATTTACAAATTAACTTTTACTTCAGTTTTATTCTGTTCAGTTCAACTCTTACTCTCTTAAGACGATACTATCTGTTTTAACTTATAAAATGAAAATTGGTCAAGTATACTCTAACTTATATATACTTCATGTTAAACGAGAGTCTATACTTGACCAGTTTTAAGCATACGACGGATATTGCCGTGTCACGCGGGTGTAGTATAAAAAGGGATAATAAGAAGATCTTGGTTACGATTGTTTAGCTAGATTTGTCTAAAGTTGATGGGATGGGTTAAGGTCTTAATACAATGGTCGTCCAATTTGTGAATTGATTCCTTTCTGTCTTATTTAGCCACCATTTATTGCTTGCTTCTGCCACCTTCTCTTTTACACATTGGAGAGATATGACTAATTTTTCCAAAGAGTTTATGAGCGCACGAGATCTTTGTGACCATAAAATTAAAAGTTCACGGTCATTCACACATTTGTGATTCGATAATGTGCGTGATATGCTTGACTTAGTTTAATGAACACTAATTAGGGCAATAACAATAACATATAACGAGTTTCATATCATATAAGGAACTCCTTAACCATTGAGCTAGATAATATGGAACTCCTTATATTGAATTCCTTATATAAAATCGGTTTCTAAAATAAGAAACCCGTTCCATAACATGAAAAGAGTGAAAAGGGGGGACCCATAAATAAAATATGAAACTTTCACCATTGAACAGAAAAAAATAAAAAAAATCATATATGATGATTCATGGTTATGTGTCAATGAAAAAAAAAAAAAATCATATATGATGATTCATGGTTATGTGTCAATGAAAAAATATCGTATGAAACTACCACCCTTGCTATTGCCCTTAATAAGGACATTAATATTGATAAGTTTGTAGTTTTGGATTTAATTTTAGTTAACTTAGTTTTATATATATATAATTCCGTTCAGTTTAATATAACTCAGTTTAATTTATTTTTACGCTATAAATTATGTTTAATTTTGGTAATCGTTACTCTATAAGAGATTGTATTGTAGTAATATAAAGACGATTGTATTTATCTACCCATTTATATATAGCTCATTGATAAATGAATAGAAAATTTAACTGCATGCACACAAATAATTAATTATTATGGTCTTACATAGCATCGATTGAGATGATACTATGTTCAATGGTAGATCATGGACATTTTTTTATTCCATCCGGTATAGTCTAGATTCAGCTTGAACTCCAGACCTATGGTAGTGTGGTGAAGTTCACAAAAACTCCAGAGAGACGGTCTCTCAATAGCGTTATTGAGAGACCTCTCACATGATGGGGTGAGGGACCCATTGAATTTCCTTTTTCTCTATTATGTCTCCCACTAAATTAGTGGAAGACGGTCTCTTATGAGACCTACTGGGTGAAGTTATGACAACCTTTACCGGTTAATCTAGGTGATTCGTCGTATATATCTTTTGACGTTGCTAATTTACTAGCATAACCAACAAAAACAGCTTAACCTAATCACCTATGTATTGAGCATGATTTAAACATACATAGAACGTCCTACCTAATATGAACAAAACTTACACATTTATGCTTTTTTTTTTTTTTTCTAAAAAGCCAATTAGTTTGTGATGGCTAAGCTAAACTTGATTACTTGAGGCAAGTTATTGTGAGCATAATCAGCATGAAACAATAAATTTGCCATTTAAGACATTTTGCATAAAATAATTCAAAAAGGTTGACAATTTTGAAGGACCAATAATTGATACGGAGTATTTGCCACAACCTACAAAATTGGGGAGACATCATGGGGTTTAAATGGAAAAACAATATCTCTCACTTTTTCTCTTCTAGTTCGAGATATTTCTTCATTTGGATTAGGGCTATTATAAAAATGCCACGTGGAGTAATATTATGAGCTTATCGTTGAAGAGAAGATAATGAATTAATTTAGAGTTTTTTTTTAAAAGGATTATAAATGAAATTGTGAAGTGTTTTTGCAACCTTTATCTACCGGTTTGGATAGGGCAATGAAAAATAAGGTGAAGAAAAAAGGCGTGATCTTGAAGCTTTTGTATAGCCACGACGATGAGATAGATACACTATTGAGGCCAAGAAAGCTAGTAAGGTGGATAAGCATGTCTTTTTCATTTTGTTAGCACATTCCTAATGGCCATATGTCAACTTTCAAGGAGTTTATGCAATAGTTGCTTTAAGATAATATTATTGCAATTTATAAAGGGTGATTGTAATTTGTTATATTTTCCATTTTATCCTCATCATCAAGATAAGCCAAATACTCTATCTGTCACAGTCAATTGTTGTCCTTTTCTATTTTAGAATTGCATGTGATGCATAATTTGATCATTCACACTCAATTTGATTTACTTGTTATTTAGTAATTGCCCCTCTTCTTTCCTTGGTTTTTATATCAAAACAAAAAGACAACAATTGACCGGGACGGAGGGAGTACAACTTATAACTCAGATGCACTTGCACGTTATATAACTATTCACATGCCATGCATGCATGCATCATTGAAGCCATGCATGGAAAAATGATGATGTTGAATGAATACTCCAAATAAACTGCGTCAAAAGATAGCTTTGTCTAGCAGAATTTACCCTAAATCTTAAGTTACATACATCCAAGATCCAAGTTAACCGACTTAAGTAAGTAATTTTGTACTAAGATCCATAAATATATTTATAAACATACATGCATGATGCATCGTACGCACGTATAGTATTTGGAAACACAAAGACCAAGGCTATAATAATAAGCTACTTACATACCGTAGCGTCTAATTAATCTCAAACTTATAACTTAGCTTGAATTGGTTAGATCAACATAACATATCGAGGTTCAGAAATTTGCAATTCAAAGTAACTTTGGAGTAAATTAGACGTGTTTTTCATGTGATCATGTTGTGTAATTGTGGTAAAAGTAGTAAGTAGTAAGCTTCTACCATAAGTAATTAAGTAAATTTAACGTCATTTATGTATATTTGGAGATTGGAGATTGGTTTATGTGAGTCTTGTCATTTTTGTAGAAGCTCTAAATTCGATAACAATTTTTGGTTATTAAGGGACAACTAGATCTATATTTGTTTATGACTTCAACTGCAATTTTATGTGTATCTCTACGTTATTTTGTTGAGTAAATTTTAGGAGACCTTTATGTTTATTGTGTATTGCTCTTTATTCATACTTTTTCAAACATGACTGATAAACATATTCAAACAAAAATTAGGAGTGAGCAACGGTCTAAAACTTGACCGGACCGAAGACAAAAAAAACATACTCCGTATTTAGTTAAACCAAAGATTGGACCTAAAAAATTCGGTCTTGAACCAGACCAAACCCGTATTTTTCAGTCTAAGTTCAGTCTTGAACAAAAATTTATAATTTTTTAATTTTGAAGTAAATGATAATTAAAATTTAATTTCTTTAAATTAAATAAACTAGTTGATTAAAGTATCTTATATAAGTATAATTTTCTTTTGAAGATAAAATACTTTTATAATTAGTACTCCCTCTGTTCCGGTCATTTGTTGTCCTTTTCCATTTTGGGGTGTGTCAGTTATTTGTTGTCCTTTCTATTTTAAGATTGAATTTGATGAGTAATTTGATCATTCACACTCAATTTATTCCACTTATCATTTAATCATTGGCCCCCTGCTCTTTCCTTGATCTTTGTGCCAAAACCAAAGGACAACAAATGACCGGGACGGAGGGAGTACTTTATAAAGTTGCGAAAATTAGTAAAAAAAACAACTAAATTTTGGTCTATTCGTTACAATTAATCTGGACTGAAATTAACAGATTTAGGACCGGACCGGACCTAACACCGAAAGATTAAAAAGTGTGAACTGAGGACTGGACCTAATTGAATCTAGGCTAGGTCCGATCCAGACCAAATGGTCCGATCGGGTCCATTTTTCCGATCCAATAATTTCACTTTTTTTCGAGATTTATGAATTGGTGAGGTAATTAGTCTAAATACCTATTGATGATTAAAGTTTAAGTCTTATATTTGTCTTATAACAATTAATGCGTAGTTACTTCCTCACTTGTAGTTGTACTATGTGAGCAAGGTAGTAGCTTGTAAGTGGTTACTTATAAATGATAGGAGTAATTGATAGATAAGCAAAGAATATGTGAAATTAGAAATTCCTACGCCATTTGTAATACAAGGACATCACAATGTAAAAAGAAGGGCATTAAAGTTCTTTCTATTTTCTCTTTGACAAAAACACAAAATTCACAAACTTTAAAGGCGTAGGGGACTCTGTTTTGTTTCCCTACTTAAGTACGTCGGCTGGATGTTACAATGTAGGATTGTAGGGCCCTGTATTCGTTGGACGTCGGGGAGCACATCACCCACTTATTTGATCACCAACGGTTCAAAAATATTGTACATGATATCAACTAGCGTAGTTTCATAAAGTTATAATAAGAGGTGGTATTCATAATCTGAGTTCAAATTCTGAAAATAAAAGTTTATTTTACACGTGTCAAGATGGTGACGGTCCATGAAGATTGAGTAAATAGGTTCCAATATTTGGGAGCATGCCACCACAAAAATACACAATAATGAATAGTAACAACAAAAATTGAGGTTATGCTTGTGAATGATATACGACACGCCAAGTTACAAGGATCCCACCACACCTTAGCTTCCGTGATTTTGTAAACTTCATTTATAAGCTTGGAAAATATTCAGTTTTGCTTTCCTACGTCCCCTCTATATTTATTTCCAAATTTTCCAACCTCAAGGATCACAAAAAAATATATTTGATTATATCATTATTGTGCATTATCTTTTAACCTAGAAGTAACATACAAAATTGTAAACAGAACCTGGTTAAACAATTATTTTTTTAATGTTAAAAACTTAAAAGTAATTATTGTATTGACATTAAAATTTAATATTTAATGTAATTTTTAATAATTGGTCCTCTGTAGGATGGTCTTATCCGTCTTACTTGTAAAACAGGCTAAATATACTAAGGACTAAGGAGTACATGGTATTGAATTAAGTAACACCAAAAAAAAAAACCAAAACCATAATCTCACTGGATGTTGCTTAAGATGGAATCATGGAACAAAGTCAAAGGTCAAAGCATAGAGGAGTAAATTGAGAGTAGAAATCCCGTAGGAACACACGAGTCATGCACACTGATCTTGTAGCGTAGAATTGTGTCAATATTCCATTCTTCATCCAATCATCCGTACTAGGGACCTGAGACATTATCTTAATGGATCTTGCTTTAAGTTGGGAGTCCTTAATTTACTCATTTTGGAAATTGGAATAAATTAAAGAATTAATAAAACCCCGAGTAATTATAATTGTATACTTCGTATTGTATTTACTAGTTACTACGGAGTACAAGAAAAGGGTAATATTGTACTCGTAATAGAGTATAAAGTCCAAAAGATGCGGCTTAGTAGATTGAAAAGACGAGTTAACATTCTATCATATTCTACTCTTGTTGAGATGGTTACCCTTTTTCCTCCAACCCTATCAATTATTGTCATTTGCATTTTGGACACTATTCATAAAGAAAGAGAATCCTTAAATTAATTCCCATTGCATAACACAAAATATAATCATGAGGGATCTTGTTTGATTCGTCTTAATGAGTATGTTAAGAATATCCAAATTTTATAATTTTCACACTTATGTAAAGATACTTACGAAATGAAATGGACATCGATGGACGTACAGAAAGCAACGGACAACTATTCACTGGGACAGATGGAGTATTCAGTAGAATGAAAGCCCCGTACGATGTACGGGTTGTTAATGAGCTTAATAATTTAAAAACAATGTTATAAATATACAATGTTAAATATGCCGTAAGGGTGAAGTCTAGTGTTGAAAACTTAGGTGAAAATTCCAGGAGATCACCCATTTCAAGCCTTTCCAAGAGCAATGTTGTGAAGTATTTATGGTTTGAGTCCATATAGAATTCGAGTCTGTCAACCTCGTATAGCTTACCTCGTATATGTAGTTTGCAGCCTATCGCGCACAACCGAGAGTTTACAAATTGTGAATCGAAGGTAATGGCTGCGAGTTCCCTAGTCACCCAAAAAAATAGGTTTTTTAAAATTCATCCCCACTAAACTAAAACAATAATAACACTCAATTTTTTACCGCCTAAATGCATTCTCCTATAAATGGGCCTATTTTTTTTGTTATCTTGCTTCACTACAATTTAATACATTAGTAGGCCAACGAAAAATTCAATGTGTAAGTATAATTTTTCCTGTAAAACAAGAAACTCGGTGGCCCCCAAACATTCATATTTTATATTAATATTATCTTAATTATTAATAATAGAATTTCCATAACTATTTGCGCAATCTTTGCCACAAATAAAATATTCAATATCCTATATTATTCTATACACAGAAAAGTTCTAACTCCAAACACTATAGTGTTTGTATAAAGTATAATATAGATTATAGAGTATAATTAATACAAATAAAATCTCCAAAATTTTATGATGTATAAATAATTTTGATGTATAAATTAATTTTGCCATTTTAAAAAACGTATAAAAATTACCTATGATGTATAAATAAATTTTGACATTGAAACTGAATTTGATTAAAGTAAGCTAAGTAAAAAACCAAGTGATTATATAAATAAAACGTGTCAACTTCGCTCTTTTTAATCTTCCCATCTTATACAACTATACAGGCTAACATGTTTTAATGTCCAATATAAAAATGTGATATTATTATTGTTATTTTGTGCTTTTTTATATATTCTTTTCATAAAAAGATCTAAGATGTTATCATTATTTTTAATAATAAAAATAGGTTCATACAAAAATAACTTAATATAAAATTCCTTTGAATAATAAACTTTTTTTTTTATAATATTACTAACATTATAATCAGTACATCACAACATACTATTATAACTACAACATACTATTATAACTATAACTCATTTATGTGAAAATTAAAGCTTAATTAATATAATCCTTACAAATGTCGTGCTTTAGCACGGGATCTCAACTAGTTTTTATAAATTAGAGTTGATCAAGTGCCGGTCAGCCCATTTGGCTCAGCCTGCTAAAATAGCGGGCTTAGACAAGAAAATTGGGCCCGCTATTAAAAATAATCTCACAAAAGTCCCCAAAACCCCTAGTCCTCCGCGGTTCTCTACTTATTTCATTTATAATTTGTACCCTCTAAACCAATTATGTAGCACAAAAGTCCTCAAACCCCGGTCTAGTGTTCACCTCTTGGCTTTTGGGCTCTTATTCGTCTTCTAAATGGATAACCTTATACCTTAAATAACATAACCATATATCTTTAAAATAATAGATTTAGTATCTTAACTAAATTGAGTGCTAACAGAAGTCCATTGTTCGATTTTCACATGCGTTATTTGATGCACGAAGGTCATTGACTCCGTGGTTGTATAAAAAGTATGGGAATATGATGAGGAGACAAACGGAGGATGTTGCTTGACGCATTTAGCAGTATAACTTCTCTCGTAACTCGAGCGTTTGGGTGTCAAGTTATCTTGTTCATCAGCTTAGGCACGTGACTCATTGAGTAGGGGGTAAGCTATATTACCCCGTCCAACCATCATTATACTTTGTTACTTATATCTAAACTATACTTTATTTTGTTTAAACATCGTTAATTTTAAAACAATTTTTTAATTAAGGACACACATTAATAAACGTTCAGTTTTTGTATACTTCGTATGTATGTGTTCCCAGTTTATCTGTAATCAGTGCATAAGGTAATTTAACGTGATAAAATCCCTTTTTTTTGTGATCAAATCATTTTCTTGGTATAATTGTGATAAAACTTAAATTGAATATATTATCCCGGAATTCTTAACAAGTTATTTAAAGTTAATTTTACCTAGGACGTAATTTTTCCCGTAAAATAACAATGTTTAATCGACACAACTTTCATCTGAAATTTTGTTGCGTTGCTATATCATTGGGTGGTAGCCTAGTACAAATACGATGTAATGATGGTTAGGAAAGGGAAAAAAGAGGGTGCATAAAAAATCTAGTAAAAGTAAAGAAGAGCAAAACTATTTGACCGTGCAAGCAAACTGCCTGCGAGTCATGCGACAACATTTATATTCTTTCTTCACCTTTACGTGCATGGTAAGTGAGCTCTTATTACCTTTTTATGCACTCGTTTTATCTTCTCCAAGGGTTTAATATTCATCTCAGTATATAAAGTTTCTTGTCCTCTCTCTATTGTTTGACCAAAATTCAATAACATTTAATCGCTACTCATATAGTCATATATAGGCCAAATGACCAAATTGGTAAAAAAAGTAGGGGATAAGTGACAAATTGGTAAAAAAACTATGCAAAGTGACAAATTGGTAAAAAAAAGTGGATGATTAGTGACAAATTGGTAAAAAAACATTTCCGAGGATAGTTTAGCCGAAAATAAAACACTGTAATATTACAAATATTTTTTATTTTACGTGAATTTTGTTTTCCAAATAAGTAAACATTTCTCTATCAAATATTTTTATGTAAAAGCAACTTTTATCATTCTTTGTCAAAGTATTTGCGTTTATTCGACAAAAAACATGATGAAATATAATCATTATTTTTTTCCTTTTTCTTTATGTTTAATTTTCTTATGTTGAAAAATATGAAATGATAAATAACCCTTGAAAATGTAATACCCCGAATAAAAATTAATTTTAAGATATACGGAGTATATAATAATAGGATTATTAGAGAATTTATAAACTAAGCTCGTTATTTTTCTGTATACACGCAGACTTGTTATGTGTGTGTATAATAAACCGAGTTTAAAATTATCTCGACCGAGTTCCATTTTAAGTTTTGATATATAATATTATTACTTGGACATTACTTATTTTATAAGATATTTTGAGAAGATAGATATACATGAGCATATTGATGCTAATCATGTAGGACGAAGTGGCACGTATCATTTATTTTGATGACTTTTAGTGAATAGAGTGGCAAACTTAGCTACGTTAAGCTATCAACCTACATGGTTAGGCTACATATAACCATTTAGATCTTTATTTGCGTCCTTAACACAAACACATGAGAAACTGAGGAATGAACGTATAAACATGAGAGTTGTGATTCCATCTCATTCATTTGTAATAGATCTCGATAACCTTTTACACGAATTCATTGATGGTAATAAGGTATGGTTTCAGGACCCTTTGTCGATATAAGTAATTATTTACCTTTATTTACCTTGAAATAAGAGATTAGAAATAATCCGTTATATTAGTTTTATTGTTAATTTTATCTTATGATTGTTACATTGCTCACATGTTATATAGGTTATCGTCTTATAAGTATGTATGACTGTGATAAGGTTAATGTTGTCATATTGCATAATTGGCCAATTGTAGCATTCGGGATACGATTATTGGATTGGGATGACATTATTATATAACTTGTGTACACATGAGGGGCGTTGGCCCCAGGAGCAATAGCTCCAGGAGCGTTGGTTCCATATATATAAACTGAGGGGCGTTGGCCCTGCGAGCGTTGTCTCAATATATAAACTGAGGGCGTTGGCCCATGGACTGAAAATTATTTAGCTTGTGTACACGGAGATGGGTTCTAGACCCGGTGGGAGTTTTACTCCGTAATGTCTATTCTTTTCAGTAATGGTATACCGGGAGTAGTGTCATATGAATATATATCCTGTTGGTATGGTATTCATATAAGGTTTTTGGGATACCGGGTTGGTTCCTGGCATGGAGTGCTGTATTTTGTTAAGTTATTTTATTGGATGATATATGGTAATAAGGAGAATTCTGATTGAATAAAGAATATGATATAAGGCCGGTGGAGGGAACTGGTGTCATACTCAGCCCGTGGTTGGCTGATTCCGTTACTCTCATTCTTTTTCAGGTACAAGTATCGGGGAAGGTCAAGTGTGAGGATTTGACATTATAGAGGATAATAAGTATAAGTTGTAAATAGTTTTAAGCTTTAATAGTTTTTTTTTATTTTAAATTGTTTAGCCTTGTATTCTCCGAAGGGGGAATACGGCGGTGACGCCCTTGTATTTCCGCTGCTGTCTATTATTAATAAAAGAGCTATTTTGAGCTACCTGCTTGCTTTTCGGGGCGTTACAGAAAAACTACAATTATGATGAAATTAAGTTTTTTTTTAATTGGAAGACAAGATAATTGCGTAAATGAGGTTGAACTGAAAATGTTTACTATGAGTATAATGGACATATGTTCATTGTTTTTTTTTCCATACTTGGGACTAGGGGTGGGCATAATCCGGTCCGGACCGGAAAAATGGACCGGTCCGTACCGGAATCGAGTGGACTGAAACCGGAATTAAAAATTCCGGTCCGGTCTCCGGTCCACCATTTTTCAAGTTTCCGGTTTCCGGTCCGGTCCGGTCCGATCCGGGACCGGTATTTTCCGGTCCGGACCGGTTTGGACCGAAATGCCCGGAATTATGGTTATTTTCATTTTTTTTTCTTAAAATTGTATTTTTATTCTGGTCCATTGGACCGGAATTTGAAAAAGTGGGTAATTTCGGTCCAACCGGTCCGCTCCGGTCTTGGACCGGAATTTTTTCGGTCCGGTCCCGGACCTGAATTTTTGTAATCCGGACCTAAGTCTTTAGCGAAATGGAATTTACGGAGGAATTAGAATAAGAAATAGTAGATGGACCCATTTGAAAGTTTTATAAGACGGTTTTATGGCCGGAACAATCCGGTAATAAGTTAGTCTAAATAATGTTTTATTTTTCGTCAAATTATCCTCCGAAATATTTATTTTACCAATTTTCCGTCAAATTGGCCTTGAAATGTTATTTTACCAATTTGTCGCTTGCCATCAACTTCTTTTACCAATATGTCACTTTTCTAAGTTTTTTTACCAATTTGTCACTTAACCCCTACTGTTTTTACCAATTATGTCATTTGGCCGTCATATATACGCTTTATTGAGTGATACTGAGTTATATCACTATGGCCTTAGACGCCATAGTGGTTGAATATGGCCTTAAACGCCCCTAACTAACTCCATATATAATGGAAAGAAACGTTGATATTTAACGTCAGTAATAATGATATCTCAATTTCGATAATCTACATAAACGTGAAGAAATGATAAATGCATTGATTTAATAAGTTAGTCAGTAGACAACTCGGCGACAAAGTAACGTAAGACGCCTATAATTCTTAGACCACAATCTTTTGATCAAGTGCTAGAAGAAGAACAATTTAGACTAGTCATATTTAAAATATGACCAAGTCAATTAAAAAAATGGGAATTTAGAAAAATTTAGCGTAACGAAGCATTAAAAGGATGTAATTAAATTAAATAAAATTACAAGTCGGGAACTCAGGGGATGTTGCTTGACGTATGTGGTAAATGCTCCTTCTTTCTTGATATTTGTAATGAATCCCACTTGCTTTGATTTCCTCATTTACTTGATCACAAATGGTTTGATTATTCATTAAGTTGTCTAACATTCTCTGTTAATACTTTTATCTTGGCTCTTCATTAATTAATGCTATTTCAATATAATGTTTGAGTAAGTGTTAAGTTACAAATGGGATGCATTTAGAGTAACCTAGTAAAGTAACCTAACGTTAGTCTTCATAAATTCATACAACTAGTCTTACTTATAATCGTTCTAAACTTTTTAATACTTTGTTATTTATTTTTTATAACAGTTGTAAATGAGAATTGTTGAAATTTAAAATGTCTTAGAACACATTGCTCAACTGATTGGAAGTTTAGTTTTCATATCATGCATGGATTCATTGATCGTGATTTAAAGAAGTAAAGTGATTAGAATCAATGTTGTCAGAATCGGGATTCTACTTTGAATCGATGGAGTAGGTATAATCGAATCGGTAGAATCGGATCGTAGAACCGGAAAATTCTACAAACTAACTAAATATAATTTTTTATTTGGTAAAAACGTAAAATTGAATATAAAATACATATTTATCCATAAATATTGATGATTAATAATTTTTGTGTCATGGTTATGAACATGTTTATACAACTTATACAAGATTCGGGTTTTACAATGTTATTATATAAAATATATATTTAATCTTTTATTATAAAACCGGATTGTAGAATCATAAGATCGTAGGATCGTTTTAGAATCCTACCTCTAGAAATTTTCAAACGAATAGGATCGTAAGATTCTACAACCACAAAAGAATCGTAAGATCTAGAATCGGTCAAGCTTTTTTGGATCGTAAACTCGTAGAATCGTATTAGGATCGAATCGAGATTCTGACAACAATGGTTAGAATAGTTACCGTATGAGGTCGATTTAGGTGTAAATGGTATAATTATTTTTGTTATAATTATGGAGTTTTAAAGACGTAAAATTTACCATCTCAAATGTATTTAACAAATAAGAAGTCAATTATATGAAATAATGTGGTTAGCTATTGATTTAAATGAATGATCCTACAAAGAGTAGTTTTCGAACTTCAAATTTAGTACGGAAAATATATTAGTACCATTTTGACTTAACAGTCTAACACTGTGGTTGCACAATTATAATATGCTTTAGATATTCTGCGGGAGATATGGTTAAAATCCAAATCGATGATATCGTAAAGAAATTGATGTTGTTCAGAAAACAGATAATTAAACTGTTTATTTTATATGGTACTGTAGATGGAAACAAAACTTATACGAGTACAAATTACGAAGGTTCACCTAAACAACGCATGCCATATACTCCGTACTACAAGATGCATGCACTTTACTATTGACTCAATTATGATTCGATTGCAACGTCGTCACCTTTGAGAGCTCCTACTCATCTTATTAGTTTCCTATGAATTGTTTTATTATTTAGTCTCACTTTGTCGCAATGTTTAGCGATCATTATTGGACTCTAGCTATAGCTTATTTCTTGAGTCGGTCGTAATCACATAATAAGTAAATAAATACTTCATTTTTTTATTTAAAGTCTAATGATGAGATTTTACCAAGTGAGCGTGAACCATTTCATTGTCTATCGTGTTCAATAATTACATGAAAAAATTAGGTTAAAAGTTAGTGAGTAGCTTTTCTTATATATCACCAAATCGATTTTAAGACGGAATTTTACTATGAAGTTGAGGTTTTCTCGAATGTGTGCACGCATGGCCCTGTTTAGTACTCAGCAGATTATATAATTAACATAAACAGATTGGTCAAGCAGATTACAAATAACAGATTTGATTGACATGTTTGACTAGTATATTACAATTAACAGATTTAGTAGAAATGTTTGGTAATTAGCGGATTTAATTAGGTTAATAGATTGTTGTTTACATGTGTAAATTATAGACAGATTCATTTTTTTACAATCTACTAAAGTGAATATGTTGGTGGAAGCAGCATATTGGAAAACAGTAGATTGGAGCTCAATCTACTGATTCAATATGTTATTTACCAAACATGTAATTTAGTAGATTGTTGAGTCAAACATGCTAAAAGCCTTGAATATGCTCAAATTTCATCAATCTACTGTTTACCAAACACCCCCTAATCCCTTAACGCTATAACATCTCCGTATAAAAGGCGAAATTTGTTGAAGTTTTTCCAAATGCGTGCATAGCTTTTTTCACATTATTTTTTCATGCCTCGTAAGTCGTAACTCAGTATAGAATTAGAAATTATAGTTAACTCGACGTCAGGGAGATACAAGCTGACCAAAATATTAGCATGCCATAATTTGTTATGTCATATAAACATTATTAGAGTGGGGTTAGGTTATTGAAGCAAGAAAAATAGTTGTATTTTAGATTATTATTATAGTAAAAAAACAAAAAATCGTGATGTTAGGCCGGTGTCTGTCTTAATTAATAGGTTTAGTCTCACATGTTGGCCGGTATCTAACCTTAATAATATTGAGCATGATAAGTTTGATATGCTACTGTTGGAGTCTTGGACTCTTTCTAATTGTAATTATTTGAATCGATAACTAGATAGGTCGGTATATATGTATTATGTATATGTGTTGTTTTGTCATTTTTGCATAGTTTCATAATAATGGTAGTTTCCCCATGCATATTGATTGATTTCCTTTTGTTATAAGTAGTGTCGGCCAATGGCGGAGTCAAGATTTTCGCTTAGTAGGTCAAAAAACTTCAGCAAACAAGAACGAGTAGCAGAAAATTTAACCAAATACTTCAAAATTTCAATCTTTTAGCAGAGTGGGCGCCCTTGCTAACTCCCTAACTTCGCGATAGGGCGGAGCAAAACCGTATACCCGATACGGTTTTGAAAACCGTATCAAGTATACGGTTTTTAAATTCACAATTTTATCGATACGGATCCGACCCGGTTTAACCATATACCCGGTTTTCGTATACCCGGTTCTTCCGTATATCCGGTTTTCGTATACCCGGATACGGATTTCACTTGTTTGTTGTTCAATTTATTGCATACGCGATAAAACCGGTACACCCTAACTTAAATTTAATAATAGGTTACATATTAAAAGAATCAAAATTTCAATATTCATTATACAAATGCATAAGGGAAAAAGAAAGTGGACAAGTTAAAGTGATTTTGGTTAAATTATTTAGTTTTTGTAAGATATTTTTGGTTTTTTTATTTATTTTGAAAAACCGTATCGGAAACCGTATACCCGGTTTTCTTTTTGCCCGACCCGGATACGATACGGTTTTTTGAAAACCGTACCGTGTATACGGAAATCCGTATCGTATATACGGAAATTCGTTTAATTGAAATCGTATACCGTATCGTATCCGTATATTAAAACCGTTTCGTATATTTTTGCTCACCCCTACTTCGCGACTAGTACTATCAGCTATAAGTTTTTTTTTTTTTTTTTGATTAGGTAAGAAAACTAGGTTGATCCTCTAGGGTAGGACCAACTTATCTCATCCTTTCGAATGAGGGAGGTAAGTTGAAGCCACCGGCTATCAAACCACCTCGAAAGAGTTGGACATGAATGTCCAATAGTAGCCATGAAGTCAGCAACTTTGTTGGCTTCACGAAAGCAATGTTTAATTATCACTTCATCGAAAAAATGAAGGTCTAATTTTACATCCTTGATAATACTAGAAATTTCCCAAAGAATGTGCCAAGTACTATCAGCTATAAGTTACAGTATTGGATACAGAGTAATATATATCATGATGGTTAAATTTTGTAACTAGGTGATTAATCTTGCTGTCAAGTTAATGTGATTTTGGCCGAGATTTTTATTCTAAGAGAATATAATCGCAACTCAAAAATTTGGGTTTTTAACATATTAGAAATTGAAGGTATTACAAGATGAGTAGGGTTGAATATTGAATGAGATTGTTATTCATGTGAATTGTATGATACAGGCTACAACTTCTATCTATTTATACATACAAATAGAATAATCAAATGCAAAGAATAAGGACTATTCTAGGGAGGCAATTATTCATTGCCTATATTTACATGATTTGCAACAGCTATATCGCTTGATTTGAGCACCGATATATTCCGTGTATTACCCCCCCTCAAGTTGGAGCGTGTAGAGTTGAGACGCCCAACTTGGAAAGAAGTTCTTCGAATGATGTCCGGCCGAGAGCTTTGGTAAAAATATCTGCGAGTTGACTCTTTGTGTGGATGTAAGTCGGGTGAATGAAGCCTTTAGTGTACTCATCGCGGATAAAATGGCAATCCAATTCAATATATTAGAAGGAAATAATCTTTGTAATAGAACACTCAAATAAACTCAACACAAAGTCTTGTATAAGACGGGAGTATCTGTCTTACTTAAAACGGGCCAGATAGCATATATGACAAAAGCATAATACTCCCTCCTATTCACTATATTCTTCCCTATTTCCTTATTCGGATTATTCGGGTTTTCTTCCCTATTTTCTTTTTTGGGTTGGTTTGTGTGGTCCAAATTAAATTGCATGTGGGGTAGTGTGTTTTGTGTGGTCCAAATTCATTTTCTTATTCTTGTGCAAAAAGGAAAGGGGAAGAATATAGTGAATAGGAGGGAGTAATATGCTTGGATATTAGCAAAAAAAATTGAACTTGTATTATCTATGCAATTGAAATGTTATTTGACCTGTTTTAATCTTAAGACAGATAATCGATCTTAAAAGAGATTAATTGTAAACTCGAAAACAAAAAAAGTCACATAAGTGGCTATATTAGGATTATGTGGGAAGAATGATTTTTGGCAAGCCTGTTTAAGATTAGACTGCAAAATGTGTCACTATGATAATGACTTTGGTAAAGAAAAGTATAGTAAAGTTTATAATTAGCCACAAACCTCGTCTTAAACTTGCTCCTAAAGCTAACTCGTACATATAAAATTAAATAGCGTAATCAATTTCGACTTCATTTTATTGCTATACGTTAATGACTTCATCGAAGACTGGATAATCTACTAAATTATGATTAGTTTCATTAGTTTGAGTTCTTATGATCATTTATTTTGTATGCTTATCAATTTATTAATAGTCTAGCCGACAATCGGACGTACTACTTTCCTTGTTTATAATTGCAAAAGGCGTCGCTATTTTACGTATACAAAATATGACAAAAATTATTATTTTTTAGTTTGAGTAAGATGTAATAACATTAGGAATAGACTATTACATATTGATTATAATGAATAGACTATAATTCTCTTTATTTATATCAACCTATTACGCCTTCTTTATTACTCTTGCTATCCCGACTCAAAAATAGGTTATATCTAGAGATAGGGCTGTTCATTCAGTGGTCCGGACCAAAGACCAGACCGGACCGGACCATTTGGTCTGGACCAGACCGGACCGAATTTTGTTTGGTCCGGTCCACGGTCCACCTATTTACTTTACTTTGGTCTTCGGTCCGGTCCTGGACCAAACCGAATAGACCGCGGACCGGACCATGGACCGAAGTTATGTAATAAATTTTTTTTAAATTGGTAATATTATTGATTTTATTTTCTACTTTGTTTACACGTATTATAAGATGTGTGATTATGTAGTTAAATCTAGTAAGAAAATAATGTTGTTTATTTTGATCGTTACGAACTTCTCAAGTTCTAGTTTTATATGCTAAAACATGTCAATGACAATAATATTTGGTCCATTTGGTCCGGTCCGGTCCGGTCCACGTGTTTTTATGGTCCAGACCGGACCGGACCAATATTAATATGGTCCGGTCCTCGGTCCACCTCTTAACCCTTCTTTGGTCTTCGGTCCAGAGAGTTTGGTCCGGTCCGGTCCGATCCCGGACCAATGAACACCCCTATCTAGAGAGTCTTTCAGCGACTTATGCCTCATAAAACGACTAAGGCCGTCCCCTTATTATACGAACTCATTTTTGCAACCTCAATTATCCGATAGTGATAGATTTAACTTTGAAGGCAATAATAGGATGCAATGTATGGTACTAAAACAATAAAAATCATATTCACAATTTAAAAAAAAAATCCCAAAATTCATTAATATATCATTCATTATATTATGAGGGTGTGTTGATAGGTGGTAATGTGGTATTGAAGGCATTGGGTTGGAGAGTTGGACCGTCGGAGTAACTAAGTATTTGGCTAAATGGATGCATGAGAATACAACCACGTCGATTTGCATATTTAAACCAGACAAATAACGATAAAGCCCAATATAGATCATTAATAGAAAGCCCACCTTGGCCCACTCACTAATATACTACGGACTACGGAGTAGCTTTTCAACTACCACGGTACCACCGCTCTTACGCAAGTCTCAGGCCGTAATCATGCATTCATACGTTGTTTTTGTATAAAATTGTATTGGCATAAACAATTTTTAACTATTTTTTAGAGTTAAAGTCTAATAAAAAGAGGATCACCAAATCAATTAGAAGATTACACAAAAGGCTCAATAGTTTGTAAAATACTAAAATCTTGATTAATTAAACCTACACAACTATTTTACACGATCATGAATTCATGACCGATAAGTCACTTATATAGTCATAATCTGGATTTTTAACAAGCCATTGGTTCTAGTTAAACAAGTTATCATTGGAGCTGAAAAAGTTCACCCGATCCAATAATGCTAATTAGAGACTTAAAAAAGACGCAAAAGTGTGACCCAATAAATCCAAAGTGACCTGAAATGACCCGATCAACCCAAAAAGACTTAAGTAAGATCCTGACCGGAAATGACGCAAAGTGACTCGAACGACCCCACCCGAAATGACCCGATCCTCAACCCGAAAATGACACCGACAAATTTTCGATTGGGAAAATGTCCCAATATCATGCCAACATAGAGTATAAAAACTCTAAAAACCGTTGTGAAATATTTTAAATCAATGGCATATCTACTATTCCGTAATTAATAGCAATGTTTTTTTTCCGATTCAATGAATATCATCAAGTATATGTTGAGCCATAACATGGGACAGTGAAGCAATAGAAGCAACACAAATTGACATAGAAATCCCATAAAGAGTGTGATGGAACATAATTGTCCTTATCAATTAAGATGAAATTGAAATGCCAACTACCAAACATACATAATAAACAACAACATTTACGCAAAAACAAGAGTAAAATAAAATCACATGGGCTGAATCTTAAAACAAATAAAGGTAGTTGTCTCACCTCTGCAAATTGCTGGTTGATCATGAAACACAATCTCAATCTCAATTATGTTTTATTATTAATATTGTTAGTACTGAAATTAAATCCTTGGACTACACTCTGCTTGTTACCATAATAAAACCACTTTAATCTCTGCTTCAAGTTTAGATTAACCCCACCACCATGTGACTAACTATAATTTCCCAAACCTACTTACTTATGCTTTCACATTTCTTATATTATACATTTATCGATATACTTATATATGTTTGACATTATAATTAAAACGCGCTTAACTTTATTTTCATATCCTCTTTAATTTGTTAGACATACATTTTTGGTGTAATCCAAATTCGAGCTGTAGGACACTAGCGTCGTAAAACTCTTTTTCATTAGTCATTAGTTTTAGCACTGCTGAATATTATACAATCTCTGTTTAAGAAAGAACGGTCTCTTATCAGTTGATTTAAATGCTCATGGACGAAATTTCTTTTATTCAACTTCTTCGAGATATAAGACCTAGATACAAAGGGAGGAATTGCTTTTAATATTATTAAAATATGAAGTAGAGAGTAAAACATATCCAAAATAAAAACGTAAACTATTGACTGAAACACAAGAAAAGTGTAAATTATTGACTAAAACGGAAGGAGTATCAAAGTAGCTTTAGTGTGACTATTTTGAAGGACCATAACCTAAGAAATGTGCATGCATTCATATCACACGGAGGTATGATAGGTCATTGGAGAGGTAGACTTAGAGAGATAAGGGTTGTGATTTGGGACCATAGCCAACGGGCAAGGGACAATAAGAAATGGAGAAAAAGATGGAAACTTTGATGCTAAGGAGGTAATAGGGTTATGGGCATATGTATTAGATAACGTCGAAATTAGATATTATTATGATTGCTAAATCCGCGCAAACATGTTATTTAGTACTAGATATGTTCCCCGTTCCCGTACTAAAGTAATGTTTCTTCATATTTCCCTCTTTCTCCCACACAAGTCAATCATCTCCATTTTCCCATTACTTTTTAGGTTTAGCTTGTTGACTCCGCTACCAACCAACGAGCAATTAGGCACCCTAGGTTGAGCAAGTACTACTCTAGTAATGTGGAAAGAAAAAGGATTATGATAGGTATTATCGGATGATACTGAGTTTCAGTATGAATGACGGTATTCACATTCATTTTATATTAATGTATGAACTCACACAAAACCGTAAACATTTTTTAGACCGAAGATGTTTTCCTAGTTGTTGACGCAGATTCAGCCCCTCTTCATGCATTGTATTGCCCTTGACCCCTCAATCCCTCATTACTTCTTTGTGTTCGTTTTGGCTAATTATGGGATATTAAATGGACAAGATTCACCCTATAAGCATGTGTTAGTATTATCTGGATTTTCTAACGTGTGTTCTTTAGATAAACATTAAGAATTTGGATGAGAAAATAATTTCAATATTGTTCCAATATAGATGTTAACACAGCGATTTTATCTTTGAATTTCACATTTCATCATCCAATGTGAGCCATAAAGTACAGGTTAGAAAATCCATATCAGTTGTAGAGTAGCCCGTATATATGGTAAAAGTTGATGAAATAAGAAAACTTTAATTTTTTCTAGTACTAATAACGTCGTTGGTAATATGTAGAGGTGACAATCAGGTCACTTAGGCCGGTTACGTGCCGGGTCATATTGAATTTGGGTTGAGTTGGTTTTGATTGGGTTTCGGAAAAATGCTTTACATTTATATCATCGTCGGGTTCTATTAGGTCGGGTTAGTAATAGATGGGTGATTGTCGAAGAAGATAAACATATACATCTTCGTATTAGTTGTGCAGTAGAGCTGTAGGCAGGCCCTCCTTTGTGTGGATTTTTCAGCTAGCCCAAAAACCATAAAACTGAATTATTACAATCAAAGGCCCAATAGTGTTGATTGTCATCATTTGTCAGTTCCTAGCTGTTGGGCAACATTTTAGTTGTTGGGCCGTGTAACCCATATTGCATAACTCTTTAAACAAACAACAACTCTCCTATAAAACCGTCTTAATAACATAAGACTCGCCCAAGAGAAGAGAAGCCCAAACAAAACAATTAAATTTATTTATATTTTAATTTTATTTTAAAGACTCAACATTTTATGATGAAAACTAACATATCTAAATATACAATTTATCAATATAAAATTTTAGGTTATCAAAATAAAATATTTTTTTACAAATTTATTAGATAATTTATTTGGACTTTTAGTTATTGGGCTAGTCTTATGAATAAAGCGGTCTTACACAATAATTTGTGTTAAACAAAACTCTTCAAACAACCCCATATTGCACCAACATTTTATTGCTAGGGAGGGAGTAGGGATGGCAATGTCACCCTGACCCTATGGATATCCATCCACCTGAAATTAAATGGGTGGGATATGGATGACGATTTGTTTTTGAATTTAGGGTGGGATATGGATATGGGTAAATTTAGGGTGGGATATGGATTATAGTCTATCACCCGCTTAATCACCCGGTGGATATCCTAAATTAATTTTTATGAATAATTATTAATAAGTTTTAAAAAATATTAAAAATAATTTTGATATGTGTTTCAAAATAATATGTTAACTGACATGTGAGCTAGAAGTTGAAAATTAAGACATGGTTATAAAATATAAACCTCGTTGGCCTGAGTTTAACTATAGGCTTGTGACTTGTTAATGTTTTTCACTTATTATCCAGTTGTTTTACATTACCTATATAAATTAATCTTATTTCAAGGGGCTTGAGTCTAACTTATGCTAACAGATATGTGAGCTAGGCTTATTCCACTATAATCCAATATGTAAGATGATTTATTTGGTGATGTACGTCTTTTTATTTTATCGTCTTAATTTTTTTTTACGCTATATGGTCTTTAAATTTTATAAGCGTAAAAATATTCAACGGGTGCCCGCTCCACCCGCTTCACCCGGTGGATATGGATATGGATGGATGAAAATATATTAAATGGATAAGGGTGGGATATGGATGACCATAAATTAAATGGATATGGATATGGCTTCACCCCATCCATATCCCACCAATTGCAGCTATTCTCCCTTGCGACGGGTCGAATCCTTGCAACGGGTATTTTGTCTCACAAAACGAATAGGGGGGACAAGGTGGTGTCCCACCCCATGTGCTCTCTCTCTCCCCCATGGGTATTTTGTCTCACAAAATGGTACCCGTCGCAAACTTGCGACCGCAAACTTGCGACGGGTATCTCCGTTATAAGTGAGATTTTGCCCACCAATTGCCATCCCTAGGAGGGAGTTTTATAGGTTGACTATTGACTTTGTTTGCTATGAATCTCCTATGATGATACAAATAAAGAGTTGAGTTTGAGTTTCTTAAAAGGAAATAAAAATAAAAATAGTACACACGTTAAAGCCCCGATTGGGTTAAGGGCTTAAGGCCGCTCAAATAGTTTTTTAAAACGACTGCATGATACTTGTAGGCAATTTCCGTGGTTGAATATTTCAAGTAGAATTACAAGGAAAGTGGGCGTGTATTTTTACCTATTTTGAATAGAGTAATAAGAACAATTTAATGGTGGTGAGATACGAAATTCGTATAAAGAGTATCAGTAATTTGTGACTTTATCCGTTAATTTAAATTGATATTATGTGAAAAAAGCATCATACAAATGTAAAGCATTTTTCCTAATAGCTAATACTCTGACCCGTATGTTACTCCATAATCATCAACGATTCAATTTCAAATGGACAAGGTCATGACATGAAATAACATATATTTAGGATTAAATGTTAAAATACAGCAAATTGAGCCACTTTAATTTTAAAAAATAAAGTTGGCATGATTGAAGATTTAAAGTAGTCTACCACTTGAGCTCAAATCGTAGTGAGTTGAGTCAACAATATAAGAGAAACTTAGAATGACAACAACTTGAGCATCCAATTGACAAATATCCCTCCCAAACTTTATAGAATCCACAAAATTCAATCTAGGTGACTTGCATATATTATACTCCGTATTTATTATAGTACAACAAAGACGTATACCGTATAATAACCCAACTTCTAGAACACCACACACTTGGAAGTTGGAATTGGTCAAGTTTGTTTATCAAGGTAAGCAACTATGCTAGTCCCAATTATTAGTCTACCACCCAAATCAGACTTTCAATTAATATTACACTAAATACTGAAAAAGTAACAACTTCTCCTAAGTTAAATCATCATTATTATGTTTAACCAATTAACCGTGAGGGAGTCGATGTTGGACAAGTTTGAATGAAATACTCCGTAATAGATAATTAATTACCGTCTCAGCTAAGATAAGGTACACAAAAACAAATTCAATATAATCCATGGCGAAGAACAAATGTAATCTATCAAAAGTGTCCATATTAGTTTATTATTATGTCAAAGAATAATGCAATATAATCAAATTACCATAAACCAACAACTTATTTGTCATTAATTACCGATTTAACACAGATTTAAGTGACCCGTGTGTACGAGAGATTAAGCGTTTGCAAATGCTGACAGATTATTTTGAGCCAGGTA
This sequence comes from Silene latifolia, assembly GCF_048544455.1. NCBI lineage: Eukaryota > Viridiplantae > Streptophyta > Magnoliopsida > Caryophyllales > Caryophyllaceae > Silene > Silene latifolia. The sequence continues at coordinate 198,986,524 of NC_133527.1, forward strand.
CTCGATAATAATTAGCATCTCAGCTAACTAAGTAAGAATAACAAGAACATGAACAGAAGACCATAAAATTGAGTAGGAAGTATATTATACAAAAAATAAAGAGTAGCAGCAGTGTTATAATACAAGATTGAGATTATCTAAAGTATTTCTAGAGGTACAACAAGTTGTACAGCAAGTAGTCAATAAGGAGGACGTCGAGTAGTAGTAATAGGAGTAGGCATCGGGCGAGCAGTGATCCGAACAGGCATGGGTCTACCAGTACCCGACCCGCCACAATTGGAGCAACTCCTTCTACCCGATCCAGCACAGGTATTACACCCAACATCACCATCCGACCACCGCGAGCAGAAGCAAGTCACCCGACCCGATCCATTACAAGTTGGACACCGTGGAAATGGGCCTGCCATCGGCTGTTGATGGTCCATTACTTGTTTTACTATCGCCGCGCCCGCCAACACGCTCAACCCGGTTGCCAATTGGGTCAATACCATCGGACTCATGTTGGATGATTATTCTGGTGATTTTAAGTTTATGTGAAGAAGGAGAATTGTATGAATAGGTATGTGTGGAGAATAATATGTTTTAAGATTGTTGTATGTGTATGTATGGTATAAAAAGGAGGGATAAGGAAAGAGGTGGAAAGTTGAACACGAAGACTACGTCTTTGCGTGGTTGCAATGTGTATGGTTTGGTGACTTGGTCTTTTCTGCTGTGTTGCTTCCAAGTTATGTACACCTCTTGTTGTCTTGTGTGGTTCTTTCTTTTGTTTTTGGGTTTATATTTGGGCTGGTCGACCACATTTTTGAGTGCGGACTTGTTGGTTTTACTTCTTTGGTTTGGAGGTCAGATCGGCCCGTGTATATTAAAGCAAACAGTAACTCTCCTATAGGACCGTCCTATAGGATAGGACGGGCCCAATAGAAAGTAGCCCAATGAAACACTTACAATCAAAACCAATTAAGATGAAAGCCTTCAAGTCATAACCATCATTCTATCAAACAGACGATGAACAAACACCTCTGCCGCCCTTGCGATTCTCGGTCCCTGCCATCTTTGCCACCATCGTCTCCGTCGCGTACGCGTCCCACTGAAGAACGCCGATCAAGCCAACATGCCGATTTGGATTTGAAATTGGAGGTTTCATATTTGAATACTCAATGTTTATATTTTTAGATTAAAAACTCAATGTTTTAGATTAAAAACTTAAATTTGTAAGTTACTCAATCTATGAACTTATATTAACAACTAAGATTTTTAACTTCAAAAATCAAAATTAACAATTTTATTATTGAAGTTTTTATACATTATGATTGACTAACGGATAGCTTCTTCAATATTTTTTATAAGGTAGATTTTAGTTTAATGAGCAGTAGTTTTATGATGAGAAGTTCATGTTCAAAACTTTGGTAAGGTCTTTAATTCCATAAATGATGTATTATGAGTACATGATTGATTGTTTTAATTAGACAACATAATTTATTGTTTTAAAAACTTACGGATTTGCGTTGAAAGCATTGAGGTCCTTGAACGAGCCAAATAATGAGGTCACTGGCAGTGAAGGCGGCGAACCCCGCGGACGAAAGTACGGTGTGACTGGGGAAGTAGAGAATGAAAGAATAGAGGGAGACTGACGGTAAAAGATAATAAAAGAGTTTGGGTTCCTTTATTTTGTTGGGCTTGAATTGTAATATGTTTGGTTTTCTAGTTAATGGACTGGTCTTATAGCATAAGACCGTCCTATTAAACAATTTGTGTAAAGCAAATTTCATTTACAATGAGTTGCTAAAAGCGAAATAGATTTTAAGGTAACTTATGCACCATAGGATGAAGGGGATGGAGGGTTGACATTACATATCAATTTTTTTTGGTACGAATGAGGGGCAAAGCCTCGAAAACTAACTATTAGCTATTACACGCGGAATAGCGACCCCAAAAATATCCTCCCGAAAGATGGATCGAAGTTCATAGTTCGGATTATCCAAGTAATTGATGATAGTACTCTAGTAAACTCCTTGATTACCCAAGTAATCTACGGCCCTATTCGCTTCTCTATACGTATGCTCAAGCTTGACTACCCAACCGTCTTCTTGCAACAAATCTTGACAATGCCTGGTGATGAATTTTAGGCTATTGCTATCAAGTTGATTCTCCTTAATAATACTAACATACGGGAGATTATCCTTATTAACTATGAGCCTCGTGACTCGCACCGACCCCGCCTTTTCTAGACCCGCAAGAAGGCGAGGAATTCAGCCTTCATAGAAGTGCAGCTACCACACGAGAAATAGAAAGCTCTAATAAAATTACCCGTTTCGTCACGAAAAATTCCACCCCATGTCGGGCCGGGATTACCCTTTGATGCGTCATCCGTATTTAGGAGAATCCAATTATGTGGGGGTGGGAGCCATCGAATATAGACCTATGTATTCACCGGCTGAGGTTTAGGGATAAAAATATCAAAACGGTCGTAGGCTTTCTTCTTAGCATCGAATTGTTGATGAAGGAATGCTCTAGGATTCGTAGGATTCTCAACCTCATGCCCAAACACGATATTAATACGTAATTTCCATATCCACCAACATGTTATGGCGAAATAAATCGGCCAATTTGTTTCCGTTGTTAATACTATGTTACTTGCACATTTAGTAATCCATTCTGAAAAAGGCGAATTGTAAAAGGTTGGATTTGAGGTATTAATACCGATGAGGCTCCATATCTGGCGTGAGATAGGACATAAGCGGAGAAGATGGTCTGTTGTTTACTCTTCCTCTTCGCACCTTGGACACAAAGGGTTGTCCCCCATATTTCGTTTTACTCTATTAACATTCACCATCACTCTTTCATGAGTTGCTAACCACAGAAACATACGAACTCGTTGTTGGGTTAGTCGCCAAATAGTATGTCAAATTATCGGTTCAATAGAATTCGATATATCCTCGCCTTGCAAGAAACCAAGGGCTGATTTTATTGAGAATTTATGCGTTGATGTACCAATCCAATAGAAGGAATCCTCAATGTCGGGATCGTTATTAAGAGAGATGGGAGCAATTTTCTGGAGAATCGTTTGCGGTAGTAAATCCGAAAAAGGTTCGCATTTCCACCCTGAATTGACACACCACATATCGCTTACTGGTACACCTAAGATGGCCTCTGGAATCGAAGCAATAATGTGATCAGATAGACAAACTCCGTCAACCCATGCGTGATCCCAAAAAAAGTACGTCGGCCGTCCGTTTCCTACAGTGGTTACAGTTCCTCGCACTATTGTTTTAGCTTGTGACTATATACCCGCCCACACGTTAGACATGCTTCTCTTGACCTGAAATATATTAATATCACATCGATTGTTGCAATACGTAGCTCGTAAAACCCGAGACCTCGGGCTTTTTGGTTCGGATAAAACTCTCCATCCTAATTTAGTAAGGAAAGCCGCATTAGCTTGCCTTGCTGTGATACCAATCCCTCCAAGCGACTTTGGTTTTTGAACATTCTCCCAAGAAATAAGATGGATCGACTTCTTCTCCTCAGTACATCCCCATAGAAATCGACGAGATTTTCTGTCGAAAAAGTCGCAAACCGATCGTATACAGCAGCCCGTCAAGAAGACCGGGCTCTGATACCAATGTCACGGTCCGAAACTTTGAGTCCAGGCGTCACGCGCACCCCTGTCTAAACACTCGACAAGAATGCAAGCGAGAGCGTCAAGCACTAGTGTTTGTCAAGCACTAGTGCATTCGTAATCGGTCTCGGGTTGTGGGTGTCGGAATCCTAGTCTCGATCGACACACACGGGCTTGTTAGTGAAGTGTAGGCAAGAGTCGTTCACAGAAAGCAACAACAAGCAATAAGAAGACAACTTGGTAAGAAGTAGATTTTTGATTGACTAGTACTCCCTAAAGAGGAAAATTTGATATTTACATCCTGGTAGCAGTAGACATTGAATTTACAAAACTAGTGTAGAATAGCGATATACCTATTTATGGAAAGAAAAGATTAACTAAGACTATCCTAAACTAGAAAGCATTTACTAAAAATCTACAAGAGGAAATGAAACTACATAGCATAAATAAACCTAAGGGTTCGAAGTGTGCGGATCGTCACACCCAGCCTAAGCAAATTAAGAGAATTTGTGACAAGTACACTCAATGGAGACCCTGATATCATCAATCTCAAGAACCTACGGTTCTTGAAACCCTCAAAAGAAGAAGGTAGAACAATTTCGAACCCGACACACCTTTTTAGTTTGAGCTTATTCAGGTGTGGAGACATTATGACTAGTATGTCGAATGCTTTCCGTTCATCGCGGTGTCATTAATCTGAAGACAAGTCAGGTCCTTAAAACCCTCATACCTATGAGGACGAGTAAGTTGAAAGCCTGTTAGAAAAAGATTTTCAAGGCTAGGATGAGAGAACAGGTACGGGCTTAGCTCTAGGTGACGGCCCTGGTACTGCCTTACAATGGTAATATCTGAAACACCATTTCTTGTCAAATAGGGATCAATATCAGGGTAAGATGGCAGATCTGAAATCTGAAATGAAAAGCAGAAACTTTTGGATCTGACCGCAATGCTTAAAGAGTATATTCAGTGTTTACTGTCTTCCCAAAAAAGACACGTGTAATGAACTGCTGATCAAGTTCCAGTTTGGCTTTCGATTTCCAACTATCGACCCACATGGATGATAGTATTGACAAACGGACAGCATCTAGAAGGGAATGCGATCCAGCAATTCATATCTTAGTTCAGAAGGCAGATGACTAATTCTGTCATCATCAATTGTCTTTTGCGTCTTCATTCTGCAAACAAAAGTGACAAATGACAAGTCTTAAGGGTAATTATGTAATTTCATATTTATCCATCTATTTAATTAAAATGAAACTCCTAACTAAAACTTATCTATACTACTTAATAATTTACATCAAACAACTTGTTTAATATTAACCTAACTAGTTCTAGTACCCGTGAAATTCACGGGTTTAGTTGTATTGTCACGTTGGTAGTGTGTTATACAATCCCGGATTTGCGATCGCATTGAGCCCTGTTGAAAAAAAGGACTCGTAAGAATTTTTTTATCAATCTATAACTATACTGCCATAGTATATCGTCAAAATATATTTTCCACAATTTACTAAACGTTTGCCATGGATTATTAATATTTTGTCACGAATATTGTTACGTTTATTAGTATTTTGACACGATTATTGTTATTATTATTATTGTCTTCAATTTTGTTTAGTTATGTAATTAATTCAACCTAATTCAAGGTAGTCAATGATTAACATTATTTTGAAAGACGATTGTAGGGATTATAATTTGTGTTTAATATTAGATATATTGGCTTTAATTTTAAGTTTAATTTTTTGTTTAATTTTCTTAACAAATAAAAGATAAATATTAATATTTATTGTGCTTTAATTAGTGTTTAATGTTATGATTTTTTCAATTTTTTTTAATAATAATGATGATATGACATGCTCTAATAGTCTTAAAAATTGAATGTTGAGCAGAGCTATTTTGAGCATAACCTATAAAAACACAATCATAGATCTTTGGTCCAACGGTAGATCTCCTAAAGTCAGGCAAACCCACTTTAGCCAAACACCCCCATACCCTAAGATAACTCAGGTTAGGAGGATAGCCCTTCCATATCTCCTAGGGTGTCTTGTCTATTTTCTTATGAGGTACACGGTTAAGAATGTGACAAGCATAAAGTACAGCTTCCCCCCACATGTCGTCAGAAAGGCCATAACTTAAAAGCATAGCATTCATCATCTCTTTTAAGGTTCTATTTTTACGTTCAGCTACACCGTTAGACTGAGGTGAATAAGGTGGACTAGTCTCATGTATTAAACCATTTACAGCACAAAAGACAGCTAAATAATCAGATTTATACTCACCACCTCTATCAGACCTTACTCTTTTGATTTTTCTGTCTAGTTGATTTTCAACTTCAGTCTTAAAATCTATAAACGATTGTTCAGCTTCATCTTTGGTTTTAAGCAAATACACTCGTGTGAATCTTGAACAATCGTCTATAAATGTCACATAATAATTCTTGCCACCTCTACTTGCAACATTTTTGAAGTCAGCTAGGTCGGTGTGAAATAGTTCAAGAAGACTCGTATTCCTAGTAGTAACTGGTTTACTAGGTTTCTTTGTGAATTTAGCCTCAACACAGCTAGCACATTTAGAGAATTCTTGACTCGACAAACTTGTAATTAAACTCATAGTTCTAAGTTTTTTAATGTAGTCAACCTTCACATGACCTAATATACCATGCCAAACATCAATAGACTCAACGATATAAGCAGAAGAAGATGCAATATTATTAATAGCAGAATCAGTGTTCAATACAAAAAGACCCCCAGAAAGATAACCCTTGCCCACAAATTCCCCATTACGCGACATTGCCACCTTGTCAGCCTCAAAAACAAGTTTCAAACCAGCTTTGTTTAACAAGGCACCAGAGACAAGGTTTCGACGCAATAAGGGTACAAATAAAACATTACTGAGAGCAAGTGTTTTCCCCGAGGTGAGTTTGAGAAAGATCTTGCCTTTGCCTGTGATCTTTGCAGATGAAGAGTTACCCATGTAGACGCATTCCCCATCAGAACTTCCTCGAATTCAAGCAAATAACCCCTATCAAAGACAGAGGTGTCTCGAAGCTCCAGTATCCAAGACCCATTCAGCAGCATTACCCACCAGATTAGCTTCCACAACCACAACTGCAATAACATCATCAGTCACAACAACATTGACCTCAGCAGATTTCTTCTCAGAACATTGGTAGGCTTTGTGCCCAGGTTTTCCGCAAACATAGCAGACAACAGGACCCTTAGCAGCTTTCTGAATCTTAGGAACCGGTTTGGTATGCTTTCCTGGACCATTCTTCTTAGCAGGACCCTGGTTCTTACCCTGACCAACCTTGGCCTTACCCTTACCCTTATATTTCTCAGCATAAGACGGACCACCAGACTCAATCAGATTCGCTTTAACAGCAGCCACAGCAGGAACAATCACAGATTGACTAGTAGGAAGGTCTTTAAGGCGATTAGCCTCTTCGGTCCTCATATGTCCTATAAGTTCCTTAAGGGACAGGTCTTTCTTTTTGTGCTTAAGTTGGTTTCGGTAATCAGACCAGGAGGGAGGGAATTTCTCTAGCAGGACATTGGCTACAAAGATATCATCAAGTTTCATGCCCTCATTGACAACATCAGCACATAAGTTTTCATAGACATGGACTTGATCCATGATAGGTTTCCCGTCAGCCATTTGAAATCCCAACCATTTTCCCACAACATATTTCTTTTTCCCCGCGTCATCAGCCCCATACTTAGCTTCTAAAGCCTCCCAAATAAACTTAGCGGACTTATTCACAACAAATAAGTCGAACAGGGTGTTTGTCATATTATTCAAAATGTGACACCTAGCTGTTTTATTGTCCTTTACGAATTTTGCAATATCCTCTTCATTGGACTTAACATCTTTAGAGAGAGGAGGGGTTTTCTCAGCATCAGTATTGGTGATAGGCTTAGGCGGGTCATTAAATAAAACGTAATCAATTTCTAACTGCTCAAAATACATCAATAATTTCTGGGACCAACGCTTATAATTGTGACCGTCTAATGACTCCAGTTTCGACATATCAGGAACAATTTTCGACATAACAGACATAGTTACAGCAACCAAATAGTTTTCAAATTGTTATTCGAAATGGAATAAAACAGTGACAATAGAATCAGAAATACCGAAACCGGAAGGTAGTGACGCGGATAAAGGACCGCTGACTTGAAAACTATTTGCCCGGATCGACCGTGGTGGCGATCAGCGATGACCGGTAGTCCCCAAGGATTACACTATTGCCGCCTTTTACACTCGCCCACTCGAGAGTAAGAGACCTGGAACGAAATAATACTTTACCCAGAAATGATTATGAGAGAAAGAAGAGATGGAGAAGTGTTGAGTTGTGTTTTCTGATAGCTGAAGTGAGGCTCTTATATAGCCGAGCAGAGGCGGTTAAGAGCAAAATCGTGCTCCCTGGAATGCAGCAGTCAACCGCACGAAACCAGGAGCAGAAGGCTCACCCACTAACAGTCTTATTGACTGAATCAATAAGACACATGTGAGAATGAACTTAGACAGTTTATTCTCACAACACAACTGCAAAAGAATCCGGCCCAAAAAGATAGGCTAAGCCCGCCATTCCCGATTCCCGATCCGGGCCGGGCTCGGGCGCGAGCTGAATTAAGCACCTCGCAAACCTTTACAAAAGGCTCCCTTGACCCACTAGTGATAGTGTAAGGAGAGAGTACACTTATAAACACATAAATCACTCCACTCCTCACCAATGTGGGACATTTGGAAAAAACACGCTTGGCTAATAAAGCCCCTATTTCCAACAACATGAGGATGAAATATTTAGGCGTACACAATAATGCTTTTACATACAAATATTCAATTGAGAATGCCAATTATGAAGCGATCAATTGAGTATAGCAAGATAATGTGATTACATACGCAAGCAAAGAAACAGATACGATCATATAACTTGACAATCCATTAGATCATTTCAGGAACTTGACTATCTACTCCCAGTAAGGATCATCTGTTCCATTTTTGCTCATTCTGTGTCCCACTCCATTTATCTTCTGACAAATCACTAGTTGCAAGAATAAAATATGCAATATACATATTAATTAGTTGATGTGTCAGAATATGTATGGAGTGGGACACGAGACACCAAATGGGACAGATGATCCTTGCTGATCTACTCCTTCAATTTATTTATATATGACGTTTTGCATTTACAAGATAAGTCTTTAACTTTAATATTTTCAAAAAATATAAAAACGGTACCATTAAATTCCTTACGAAAAACTCTTTCATATGAGTATACATATCATTTTTTAAGTGATATTAAAGAGAGAAGAAAGTGTCTTAAAATGTGAAAAAATCATATATAAAAAAATAGAGGGAGTATTATACAAAGAGACAACTAAAATTCATATTAGATCAACTATATAATCCATTAAATAAATTCGAAATAATTGTTGTTATGTGGATGAAATTAGTCGAGAGTTAAATTAGGGCACGTATAAATAAGTGGGCGATAATAGAATAACGACCTCAAAAAGGTCTAAGCTTGGTAGTGAGATAGAAACCGAAAATAACAACCAAACCGAAGAATACACCCCCAAAGCTTGGGAATTTGGAAGGGTTTCAGCTACGCAAATCGTCGAACACATGGCGTGCAGAATAGTTCTGCGAACTGTATGCTCCACTCAACCATGGTTATTTCCCACTTCTTCAACCCGATATGTTGTTGCCCCATTTAAGACCCGACCATTTGCCAGGAACCCCGGTTATCTGGTTAACCCCACCCGGAATTGTACAACGCTTAGTTGCTCTTTTCAAGATGATCAGGGCCCACCTCAAGAAGTTATTCTTAAAGCTATTTCAGGTATTATATTATCTTTTCATTTCTGGGTAGTGGAAAACTTCGGGTTGTCCCAATTATTTAGTTTATGAATTATGATTGACGGAGTTTGAAAGTTTGGAACTTTGTTTGATAGTAGTATTATCCCTTATTTAAAGTTGCTAGTTTCATGGAATCATGATGGTAATTGATTGATAATTTGCTTAAAGGTTCTGAATTTAATGGAATTATGATGTTGCTTGATTGATAATTTGCTTAAAGCTGCTGAATTTTGTGAAATTATGATTCTAGTTGATTGATAATTGATGGGTTATTTACATCGAATTGTGCATCACTCAAGTTGTCAATCTCATAATGTTTGTCTTGAAGATGAGATGACATTATTGAAGCTTAAGTTGGTATGTCAACAAGGAGTTTTATCATAAGTCTAGTTTTGGCTATATCAATGTCAACCATCATACAAATGACAATTGACAATGCAAGAAGTGCTGGCACTTTAGGAAGTTATTAAGCTCAAATACCCCTATGTTCGGAGATTCGTTGAGAAATATAAATGTTACCATTGTCTTCAAGCCTTGGGTTGCAATCAAGTTTTTGAGAATTGGTATGTGTGTCCTTTCATGTTTGTTTCAGAAGTCTCGAAGACGGAAGGAAGAGTTGGACAGACTACAAACGTTGTTATTGGAGGGACTGTAACTGAGGATTCGCCCAATGAATGGCTGGAGTTGGATCAGAAGGCATGTTCTAGGGCTTCAGTTTTGTTTTTTTATGTTAAATTCTCATTCTTTGAGGACAATCTTAAGGTTAACAGTTAAACAACTGTCTTTTTGGGGTCTGATTGAGATGGCACAATGCAATATTGATGCTTACGGAGTTACGGGTTTCAATCCTAGGTCAAGAGTATCATCACTCAATGACTTTACCAGTTACGCTAGCTCATATTTCCACTATTAAACGGTACCAAAATTACATACCTGATGTTTGCATCTTTGTCTTGGTAGGTGAATTCATACCCCACTGTTAGAGGATTCACTGCAATTGGAACTGGAGGTGAAGACTTTGTGCATTCTATGATTGTAGCTGTTGAATCTGTTCTTCAAGAACCCATCCCAGAGGTAATGGCCTTATGATGCTAATTGATTGATAATCATGCATGCTTATCACAAAAATGATGTTCTAATGGCCATCCACAATGATGTTCTTTAACTGTCACTTAAATTTTGGTAAATTTTGTTTTGCAATTGTCAAATAATACTAGAGCAAGAAAAAAAGTTGGAGGTATAGGAAAAAAGATGTTACCGTTTTCATTCTATAAAAGATTCAATTGATAACACGATCGATGATATTTATCTTTTCATGATAATGTGAAGATGACATACGACACTATGTACCTGTCATAGCTTCAGCTTGTCGTCTTCTCTTCTTTTAAATGCTGTAGAATTTGAGCATTCAGCATAGCTCTAAATATCTGTAATGAACGCTGCTCAGTTCTTGAAGACGAACTCTTAGGCCTTGTTTGGATAGCAAAGTAGGAGGGAAAGGGAGAGGAGAGGGATAGAGGGAAAGGAGAGGGAGGGAAGAGAAGGGGAGGGAGGGAAGAGTATGGGTGTTTGGATATAATTTCCCTCCAAATCTTTCCTATGTTGGAGGGATTTTGATTTGGCGTGGAGGAGGGAAAATGGATCCCTCCAAATCCCTCCCCCTTCATTTCCCTCCTACCCCAAATGTTATCCAAACAAGGAATTTCGTATCTGTCCTTTTCCCTTTCCTTCCTTTCCCTCAAAACCCCCTATCCAAAGAAGGCCTTAGCCATATCTTTGTATCATGTCTTAATACACCCAAATTATTTAAAACCAAAAACTATTTTGCAATCCTTGTATCGAATGTTTTTGAACTGTAAAAGTAAAAACAAAGCAACTTATATTTCAGCTACAGAGGAATCATGTCTTCATACACCCAAATTGTTTAAAACCAACTGAACTGATTTGCCTTTCTGTGCGCTGTCTTCTGTCTCCTTTGCATTGTGTCATTAGGTCAGTTCCAGAGCTAAAGTGCTCAATGATGCATGTGTCCTAATGAAGCTTAGAATCCATCTACCAAGTAATAATATAAGCCCAAAACATCATTTGACACATCTGATGGGATGGTCTCAGTTGTTATAGATGATTGATGCATAGCATCAGGACGAGTAATTATAGACGTATGGGAAACAACATTAGTTAATTGGCGAATTACTGAATTGGTAGTGGACTGTTGTTTAAAATTTGGACCCTCTAAAATTTCTTTCATGATCAATGTCTACCGCTAGGGCAATGACACAGTTTAGATACTGAGCAAATGTTGATACCATCAATAGATATTGATGGTCAAACTTTGTCACCTAGCGTACTTAATGCTTGAATCATAATCGTAAGTAGTCATGTCACGTCAGTGGCCTTAAAACTATAATCCCATCATCACCGCCTTCTTGTTGTTGCCCAATATTCTCTCTCCAAATTGTTTGGGATTTGGGGTAGCAGATGCTAGCCCATGCAACAATGCTTCTACTAAAGTCTACCATCAAACTGCGATAGTTTTGACACAAAAGAAAACAAAAGCAAGGCGCCAAGGACCAATCTGTGACCCAATTCACATAGACATGCAAATTCAGGAACCTCTTTGCACAAGCTAAGTGTCATTTGGGTCAGGTGATCTACTTAATTTTCTTTATCCAGATAAACATTTAGGTTTATAATCACGAGAGCTGAACAACTTTTTAGTTTTTTTTTTTTTTTTTTTTCAAGATGAAGTTAAATTGATTCAAAGGTGGACTAGTGGTTTTCTGAGAACTTGATTTTGATTTATCTGCAGGGTCAAGTGAAGCAGAAAGTATCTTCAGGGGGAAAGTATGTATCAGTGAACATTGGACCTGTGACTGTCAGTTCCAGCCAACAGGTTTCCCAGATTCTCTCTCTCCTTCTCGCGACACCATCTGTTTCTTCGCATAGCTCTATTCCCATTGCCTCAAATAGAGGCAAAGCGAGGGAAGGCTAGTAGGGGTTGTCGCCCTTTTCTTTGGTACTGAAAATTGTGTCTTGTTAGAATCAGAATTAAAGCTTGTGACAGTGGTTTCCGTACCTTTTCTAGCTCCACCACTAGCGTCAGAGGATCTGCCTATGGCAACATATGACTCGAACATATGTATAACCTTACTGTTTTGGAAACAAACAGAGGCTATTTCCGAAAGACCATAATGCTAAATTTCTAGAGATTTTCATTGATTAAATAGTACAATCTTCACAATGATGATGCGATGCAAGCTGGTGAGTCATTTTGCAGCATGTCTGATAATTGATGAACCTAATGGTTGTGTGTCAAAATTTGTTATAATGCCTTTCCTAGGAACATGAAGCTGAAATTAATCTTGGTATTTACGTTGGCAGGTGCAGGCTGTCTACAACGCCATGCGAAGGGACGACAGGATGAAATATTTCTTATAGCCCTCTTTCATTCCCTCTCCTACCATTCACTATGTATGTCTTATTTCTTATGTGTCGTCTCTTATGTCAAAATTTCAAATCTAGGGCTTTATTGCTTCATTTTCATTGTACCAACGTTGATGCTTCTTCAATTCAAAATTAGTACGACACTTATATCAACCAGTCTCCTATGAGACATTTTCACCAAAAAAAGAAGCCACTATGCGTATGCTATTAGTATTATGTTAGTAGATACGAAGTACTAAATGATAACATATGTGGTGGCAGAGCGAGGGCAGGTTTCGCCCCAAAAGCAATAAAAAATATGTATATTTTAGATGATTTTCTTTAATCTAAGATAAATTATTCTATTTTATGATGACCACCCCATCCCAAATCTTCAGTCTGTTTTAACCTTTTGAATTACAAATTTCCCACCGAATTTATACTGATGAGCCACGCATGAAATCATTTCATTCATAAATTTAAAGAAATGTGCAACTTCGTACTCCCCCCGTCCAATCATTTGTTTACGTTTTATATTCTTTGGGACGGGTATTTTAATCAAATGTAAACAAATGATTCGGGAAGGAGGGAGTACTACACTAAATCCACCCCCGTTTACCACGGACATTCGATTTCCACAATCATCCTGGTATTTCCCAGAACTTTATCCATACTCGCGACAATGAGGGGGGCGTAAATGCGCCATGGGATCGTGTCGTATAGGGGCACTCTCTTCTATTTACCCTCTGCTCAGAGTCCTGATTAAAATGTAGTTAGAACTGGTCAACTATGACGTTTATGTAGCATCCAGTATAACCGGAAACCAATGCCTTGCAGATAGGTTCCTGATAAAATTGCATGTGGAATTCATTAATCATGCATTGTTGCAGACTGCTTTCATTCATTTATTTCTACTCCTCATTGATGATGTTTGTTTAGAATTTTATGTCTATACCTAATTGTCCTTGGAATTATTTCCCACAAGGCCACAAAAATCAACTTACCGTCGAACATGGGTCGAGTCATGAAATGCAACTTTAGAAATTATCATGACGAAATATAATTCATCGTTTTTCAATAAAAAATTTGATCCCTTTTTTCTTCCTTATCAAAACTGCTACTGCCTGGATCAGGACGATGATCTTTTCCGTAACCAGTTTTTGTAATATTGAGTGTTGGCGAGACAAGTTCGTGAGTTTAGTTTGCAAGCTATCACATATATCGGAGTATTGCGTGTAAGATGATTCTTAATACAGAGTAGTACTTGTATTGTATGTTAGACACATGGCCCACATAATTGAACAACAGGTATGAAAGTGTATATGAACATCGTCTGGCACTCTTGGTTTGCAGTATGTAATATTAGGCGGAATGCAGACGCCTTCGGAAATGAATTAAAACCTTCTTAACTCTCAACCACTTTCTTCTGATTTCTGTCCCAACATTTATGATCCCTTACCTTGTTTTACATTCAATTATTTACATTTGTGATTTGTTCAAAATGATTTATTTTGCCTAAAATTGAACACAATCATAATCACTTGGTCTCCCAATGAGCAAGTTTCATATTCCTGTTAATTATGTAGGATTAGTTAGTACTATGCCGATTAAAAATGCCTTAATGGCTTAATTAACCGAAATGATGTTTTTATTGGCCTTCCCTTTTATACCAAAATGCGACATTAAAGTCAGTTAGGGTTCGAGATAACAGGAACGACGTACCTAAGGAGTGATAAGCATTGCTCACAAATGGTGATCACCGCTTCCAAAATATGTTTATAAGATCTCATAAATAAGATATATCGAATGATTCGTATAACATAATTCAGTTTATATAAAACCGTCTTATAAGAAACTGATTGACCTACGGATACTCACAAATTATTGAGAGCATGACCTAAGACCGCATGTGAGAAGGACACAGCCATAAAAGAAGCATAAATTCAACATCTCTTCCTGTCCCAACACTTCATACTCTTGACACCTCTGTCTGTCTGTAACCTCTCTTTCTCTATAAAGCACCACAAAACTACTAACCTTACTATTCTCCTTAAGACCTTAACAAAAACATGGGTTCTCAAATCTTGACCGCGAAGCTAGTGCTACTAACACTATGCCTCCAAGGGTTGGTTTACATGGACTCAGGCGAGGCAGCAGAATCACCTTCATTGGCAGTGCAATGCGGCACTGCCATACAACAGGTGACTAGCTGCCTCACCTTTGCTACAGGGAAGGCAGCAGAACCCACAAAGGACTGCTGTACCGCGGTGAGCAGCATGAAGGAGAAGCAGCCAGTGTGCTTGTGTTTCTTCATAGGACAAGCTCATAATGGAAGTGAGCAGATTAAGAGCCTTGGTATTCAGGAAGCTAAGCTTATGGAACTCCCTTCTGCATGTCACCTTACTAATGCTAGTATTGCTGAATGTCCTAGTAATTACCTTCTCTCTTCTCTATAATAATTATATAATCATTAAATAAATTAGGTAACTTAGGTTATTAGCTAGCATGCTACATGTCTTATTAAAAAGGTAACTTAATAATTAAGTCCATACCAAAATAATCTGTAGAAAGTAACAAACAGATTAACAGCTAGCACATGGAGTAAATGAAAGTCTGATAATATGAATGAATATTTGTGCAGAGCTTTTGGGTATATCTCCAACCTCTCCAGCAGCTGCCATATTCATGCACAACAACATCACCTCTCCAACACCGGCAGCACCATTATCCTCCTCGTCGACCACCACAAGTGGAGATAATTCAAATGGATTTAAACATGGTTATGGTGTTATAGCAGGTGGATTTGTAGCAGTTATTGTTTCAGCTTTACTATGTGCTCCCACCGCTGGAAACTCGAATTTCTTGCTCTAAAAACCATGCATGGTGGGTGTTCAAGAGTGGAAGCTTGCTAGTTGAGCTTGTTTCAATCAGTTTGATGAGTTATCATTTGTACTGTTCTTTTATCTGCACTTGTGTTTGGAATTTGGAGGCTGTTGTATTCTGTTGTTCAAGGATTGATTATGTTTGTTGCTATAAATACTACTACTCCGTATGTAGTATTCCGTAACATGAACCATATATGTATTACTTACTAGCTTATTCAATCTTGTCCAGTTTGTGCTAATCACTTGATTTTAAATGTTTACTATAAATTTGGATTGTTCATCGTTGCCTATTTAATCGTCTTCTTGTTATATATGCATCATTTACCCGAAGTTAGAATTAGCAAAAAAACCGTCTGGTATGTCGAGTTCTGTGATTTCAGGTTAATCAAAGTATTTGATATTTCTAATAGTAGTGATTGTGTCGTTATCAGGTCAATTTTGTGATTGGAATTCGGTTATAAGAGGAGCTGACTTTGGTGTGGTTCTCTAGTTGTTAAACTATACCATGTACTGTAACATCCGTAATTTTATTAAATTAAATACTCTAAGAGAGAGTTTGGATTTTGATGTATGTTAGTCAACTATTAGTAAATAAATGATGTATCATTTAAATTTGTATAGCTGTTGATGGCCTCGACTTATGGCTATGCCCGGATATGCTATGGTTATACCATCAAAGCCATAAGTGCTTTTTGTACTAATCGTCCTCTTGATAAGGACTTGTCGCCGTAATGATTAATTGAACCCCTTTGATTTTTTTTTTTTTTAAAAAAAAAAAAAGAAGTTAAATTCCTTGAATACCAAGGATTCTAGTTTCCTAATCTTGTAAGGAAAGTAGAAGATACTTTCCTAATCTACAGTAAGCTTAATATTTAAGAAATACTTTCCTAATATAATCAAATTTATGTATACACGTTTCCTAATAATCCTTAGAAGTAGTGTGTCTATATATAATAATCATAATAAGATGATAGTTGTGTACTGTTGAAGGAGTAAAAATAATACGAGTAAGTTGGAGACATTATGGTTGGAGGTTCAAAACTGATTAGGCATTCAAGTCATTGCAGTCTTCTCCCAGATGAGGTATTGTTCGATGAAATACTGATGTTCACTCGACGTATACATCCTCAAATCTCGGCTTCAGTAGCACTTTGGGTTAGGTTTGAGGTTTCCAAGTCTTGGAGCAGACTATATGATATTGATCTTGGACGTATACATCAATTTCTGATGGCTAAATGATCATCAGCTAATGATGGACAATGGTTCGGGTATGATTCTAAGACTTTGAAGAAGGTGTCCGTAATTATCAAGGATAATGATGACTAGGTTGATGATCCATGCCGCTATCTATAAATCAAATTCCCAGGTTGCTCTAAAAATCACATTTGCACCTTTTAAACATCTTCAAGACAAGAGAACTAACAAAACAAACAAACTTCTCTTCTCTTCTTGAAAGAGTTTTTTTTTTTTTTTGATACGCGGGTAGAGGTCGTCGTACCCGATCAAAGAAATTCTCAACTAGTAAAGGGTAGTCGAGGTCGAACCACAAGGAGCATGGGTGACTATTAATTGTCTAAATTCTTAGGGTTAGGCTTAGCTAAGTCGGAGAAAACAAGGATGAATTGATTAACTAAAGGCTAGACTAAAGAGCAAGATATAAAATTACTAATTAAATTCTAAAATAAAGAAGCAAGCAAATTGGTATGGTTTTACTTGATTGATAAAAAGCCTAGGGCGTGATCAAGCGGCAAACAATAATGATTAACATTTTAATTCCGTCAACTAGTCGTCATGGGGTAATTAGTTAGAGGAAAACGCATCTAACTCGCCTATTAACTCCCTCCCGGGGTCATAATAGGACACTAGGATTCCTGACTCACCTCCCTCCCGGGTTCGTGACTCGGACCTCTCCTAAGCAAGGTTCTAGGACCCGAAAACGCGCGCCATTCCCAAGATCCCCGACTCAAAGCTATGAGGCACTAAGTACGCGATAAATTCCCAAGTTTTCTAACCCTTTTCCCAAAGGTGAAAGTCAACTCGGTTCCCCAAAGGCACCCTTTCAAGGTTCCCCCTCCCGGGTTCAACCTAGAATGGCAAGAAATGTAAAAGGGTGGTCAACTAAATACCTAACCAATTCCCATTGGTGGACAAGGGTACCCAACTAACCAAACTCCCAATTAAAACATAATCAAATAAATTCCCTTGGAAAACCCCACTAATCTCCCCTTAACAACCAATTTAGACGGACTCAATTGTGTTAATCACTCATGTTAATGCCTAATCACACTCTAATAAGAAGACTACTCACTACTCATTTTGATTAAGACTAAATAATTGATAAAGATGAATACTTTAAACATGAAAATAATCTAGAATTGGATTCTACAATTTAACATGTAATAACCAACAAAACTAAGGGAATAATTTAATTAAGATGAAATTAATGTAAAAAGGCACAAACTTTGACTCAACAACTCAAAGATTCAATCTTTGGGTGAGAAACAACAATTGAAAACATGAACAAGGAAGAGAAAATTATAATCTAACAACAAATAGATAAATCAAGCACAAACAATCAAACTATAACTAGAAGGAAAGTAAATGTAAACAAATGAAATTAAAGGAGAGAAATAAGAGAAAGAATTATACCAACAACCATAAAGATGGAAACTTGGATTGGAATGACAAGGATGAATTTCTTCCTCCTCCAAATTGCAACCCACAAATCTAAATGTAAACTATTGATAATTGTAAAACTTGAATAAATTAAAGAGGAATTAAATTAATACGAAAGAAAGACTACAATTTTGATTAAGGAGAGATTAATAAGAGAGGAAAGTAATATAGGGTTCTTGTTAAAATAATGAGAGAGGAATTATTCTAAACTAATTGATGGGTCAACCATTTCAACTTCCTCTGATTTTTCCACTTCAACTTCAACTTCAACCAGTTGCTCTTTCATTGATCCACTAGAAACCCTCTTCCTTTTCCACTTTGGAGTCTTCACAACCTCCTCCAATTGCCTTCCACTTCTCAAGAATACCGCATTCATTTGCTTTGGATTCACCGTGTTACCCGGAAACTTGCCCGGATTTTGAGCCATTTGACTCCGTTGTTGTGAAATTCGGGCAACGTGAGTTTCCGTGGCCTTTTGAGATGCTCTAATCTCATTATTAACACGACTTTGATAAGCAATGTGGTTGTCAAGTTTGGAACCGGATTTTTGGTTGGCAATCACCAATTGGTCAAAGGCTTGCTCCCAAGATGGTTTTTGATTTTGTTGGACTTCAAAATTTTGGATCAAAGGACAATTAATTGGGGTATGTCCTTCTTCACCACAAAGTTCACAAGATAACAGTTGCCTCATGTAGTCATGTTGGAGTTGAAGGGCTTGTTGGAGTTCAATAATGCTACTTGTTGAGTGAGGTCCTCAAGCATACTCCTCACTTCCACACTGAGCACCGTATTAGAGTCTTTACCCTTACCCTTTCTTGTTCGTCTTTCATTGTTCCAATACATTGTCCTTGAGGCCATCTCTTCAATCAACTCCTTTGTCGCCTTGTGACCTAAGATATCTAAGGCTCCCTTACCCGAACCCGAATCGAGAAATAGCCTTAGGTCTTGTGCCAAACCTTTGTAGAAATTATTGATCAACTCGGGCTCGGATATGCCAGGGTTAGGGCATAACCGTTGGAGTCTCTTGTACCTCTCCCAAGCCTCGTACAAAGTCTCATCTTCCTCTTGAGTGAACCCTTGCAACTCACTCTTTACCTTAGCCGTTCTTGAAGTAGGAAATTATTTTTTCAATAAAGCCGAGAGCTCATCCCAAGTCTTGAAAGAGTCGGGATCACAATTCTTTAGCCAATCTTTAGCCGCTCCCCTTAGTGATCTAGGGAACAACCTTAGACGAACCGCATCATCGGATACCCCATTCATCTTATACATGTCACAATTGTCAAGAAAATCATTGAGATGGTCATTAGGGTTCTCCAAAGGACCTCCCCCAAATTGGTTATCTTGCACTAGGTTAAGAAAAGCATTCTTAATTTCAAAATTGTTAATTTGAATCCTAGGCCTTTGAACACTAGAATTCACAATATGCTTTGGGGCCATGTAGTCCCTAATCGGAACCGGTTCACTCATTGTTGTACTTTCCAGATTTTCAAATGGATTCTTAAAAACCACTACACACTCAAGTGAATAGATGGCACACCAAGGTGTGCAAAAGTGACAATAACTTAGTCTAAACTAGAATAAAACAATTAATATCAAGCCAAAGCTCCCCGGCAACGGCGCCATTTTTGATACGCGGGTAGAGGTCGTCGTACCCGATCAAGAAATTCTCAACTAGTAAAGGGTAGTCGAGGTCAAACCACAAGGAGCATGGATGACTATTAATTGTCTAAATTCTTATGCTTAGCTAAGTCGGAGAAAACAAGGATGAATTGATTAACTAAAGGCTAGACTAAAGAGCAAGATATAAAATTACTAATTAAATTCTTAACACTCATGACGGGGTTTAATCACACCCTAGTGAAATTACTACTCACTAGTCATGGTTATTTTAGCAAGACAAGCAATAAAGAGGGATTTTTTAAGGATAAACATGATGTGAAATTGGATTCTACAATTAATCATGCAATAATTCAACAAAACTATAATGATAGACAAATTAAGCTAAGATGAGAAGGGATTAAACCAAAAGACACAAACTTTGACACAAGAAACCCAAAGACTCAATCTTTGGGTGAAAACAACAATGGTGAACAAGGAAAAGATGAACAAAAGAGAGAAGAACAACAATCAAACAACAAAGAGAAGAATTCTAACATAAACAACATAAACAAAACTTAAGAGAAAGCAAATGTAAACAAATGAAACTAAGGAGAGAAATTGTACCAATTCAATAGCAAAGAAAAGAACTTTGATTGAAATAAGAAAGGAGAAATCTTCAATCTTGTTACAACCCAATTTCTAGTACTAATAATGAAGTAATTAATTATTGAAGAACTTGTTCTAATTAAGGAAGGATTAGCAAATTAATTAGGAGATTCAAACTTGGTAAGGAAAAATATAGATCTAGTTGAGAACATCTTCTCACTCTTTGCATTTGATTACGAAGTGCCTTCACCTTTTAATCTTAAATCAAGAAGAGCGTGTGAAATTCATAATGTTCAGTTTCAGAGTTCAATCAGCTTGTTTAATGAGTTAAACAAGCTGATTGAACTCTGAAACTGAATTAAACATAAGAAAACAAATTCTTTCAAGAACTGTCATCAGGTGATCAAATTCATGATGTTCAGTTTCAGAGTGATTCCGCCTCTTCTTCTTATGCTAAATACGAGAAAAACAAAGTCCGGGTGGAGTATCAGAACAAAGTTCGGGTGGAGTATCAGAACAATAATTACCAAGGTGTGAAGCAAAAAAAAACTTATTTTCTGACATATGAATGTGACTAAAACCTTAAACCACAATGGTGAATTTTTTCTCGCCAATTCGCTCATCTCCTCTCGGAAGGATCGTAGTACAAGGTATGTACTTTTGGCTAGATGTTGGATTGGAATCCTGTTTAGAGGATTTTGAATACTCTGTCACTAAAGAGGATTTTCCTGTTTAGAGTCGAAGTTGATAATCACAAGGCCCAGTATAAGAATTTTTTTTTGACATAGAGTTGGTCAAGTGGCAAAATATTAATAAACTTCAAACATTTGTGATAAAATAGTAATAAATTGTGGCAAACTTCTATTGAAATGTGGTAATGTGAATGTATTGTTCCAATATACATAACATAAAAATAACGCATGATCTTACAATTTTGCTTGTTAAAAATCTACTTACAAAATCATAAATCGTATGCTTTGATTTTATTGTAATTATTCTTTTATCTTATTATAACCTAATAATTTGTATTATTAATATATTTTCAAGAAATTTGTCTGTGATTAATGTTTATCGTATGTTTCAGATGGTCCACGGTTTTTCTATCCCTAATGCTACCCTTATGTTAAATCATTAAACTGTTAATGATTTGTTAGTCTACCGAAATTATAAGGGTAGCGATGGACAGTCGGACATGTTTTTTCACCGATTCGATCATATCTGATTGGCATGTTTTCACCGATTGTAGTAGAGGGCATTTACTTTTGGCTAGATATCGGGTTGGGATCCATATTTGTCTCGATAACTTCCTCAATTATCCACGCTCTCCCCAATTACTGCACTGGCTATAGGTTGCCTTCACATATTTTAGCCGGTGTGACCTTTATATCGATGGCGAGAATCGATGATGTGGTTGTGTTGGTTCTTGCTAGGGAAGATTTAGAAGTTGTTTTATACGATTTCCTGATAGAAAGGAAGGATATATGGGACACTTAGGCTCTGTTTGGCAAAACTACCTGAAAAGGTAATTGAAACCTGAAAAGGTAACTGAAAACTGAAAAGGTAACTGAAAACTAAAAAGGTAGCTGAAAACTAAAAAGGTAACTGATAAGGTAGCTGAAAATTAGGAGCTGATAAGGTAACTGATTATATAAAAATGTGTTAGGCAAACTAGCTGAAAAGGTAACTGATTTTGGTAAAGTGACGTAAAAGAATATGAAAACTATTTAATATTATAGAATAAAGGGGTACAAAATGGAAAATAAGTCATTTGGTTTTGATTTCGAAATGCTACGATGTAGCATTTCATTTCAGGTACCTTATTTGACCAAATAAGCTACTTGCCAAACACTTGCAAAAAAATCAGGTAGCTGAAATTTTGGTCAAATAAGCTACTTTGGTCAAATAAGATACCTGAAGTGTCGTGTCAAACGGAGCCTTATCATGACTACCTCTAACTATCACACTATCACGTGGGAGTGAAGAAAGTGAATAAATGGGATGGGAGGAAGAGAAGAAGAAAGAGGTGAAATATGATGATCATTTGACGACTCTAGAGCGGTTTGAGGACTCTGAAGGGCAATATTTGTTAGTGGACTATGAAGGGCACTAGGGCAGTATTTGTTAGTAGCCTGCAACGGAGGAGGTTTCGCAACTAGGGCCGCGTCACTCCTGGCTAATCATATCTACTTCTCGGGCTTCGCAACTATGGCCGTGTCACTACCATCTCGTCGATAATCTTTGCCACTGCTTTCATGCTGGTTTACATTACAGTAGCTGATTTGAATGGCTTAATTTGAAATACTTTTTTGGAGGCTTATTGATTCTATGTACATATGAGACATAAATCTGTAATAGCAATGAAAACATGTTGGGCTTAGCTTGTTACGAATCACTTGTTTACAATCTACTCCGTATTTGTTTTACCTACTGCTACAAAATTTATCTTTAGTGAAAAGAGATGGGAGTGAACAAGGGTGAGCCACTGTCTTTAAACTCTTAGTTTATCTCTTCATATCTTCCTTGCGAATAGAAATGCAGCAAGTCTCTGGAAATAAACTGTAACATTAGAGGCTACTGAACTACTCGTACATCTTAACCTTGACCGTATGAAAATTCACAGAGTTCATAGTTCAGGATGAAGAATTCTTAATCTCTAATACTAAAACATCTCAAACCTATATGGTGACAATTAGTATTAATAAAAGCTTGATTCATCTAGGGCTTTAAACAGATGGAAAGGCGGTGTATGTGATCCAGGCACAGAAGTGGCGGGTTGTTCAGCTATCCAATATTCTGAAGAACCGACAGGAAATGTATGAGCTGATGAGGAGGGGTTTGGCTGGTGGTCAAGTTGGGGAGGACGTGGGTTACATGGCCCCCAGGTACTTGTTGACAGAAGAGAGAGAGCACCCATATTTTGAGCTGCTTGCATGTTGGTTGGTGCCACCGAGGTTGGTAAACCTGTAGACCAACAATTCAGTAAGATCTTCAAGGTATATATAAGTATATAACTACGAGTATATAAAAACTACCGTCTACCACCATTAAAAAGCTTTGAAGTCGTCTCCCTCACACAAATAGGCTGATTCTATTTAAAGATTTCGTAAAGCGGTGGGTGTGTGTCAAATAACAAGGGGTTTCACAACAATATTTGCGTAAAAATGGTGTTTGTGCTGTAGGAAAGGAAGATGTACCTGGCTCGTAGACTTCAGGTGGTGTTCCCTTAGATGGCAAAAAGTGGTTGGAAACTGGAGAGACCTTGGTAGCATAAGGCTCTGACTTTGGCATCGTAACCTTGGAATGCCTTGTGGAGTCCCAAGCGTCGATCTTACTCTGAAGCACTGGTACCTGACTGAAACCAAAATTCAGCTGCTTCCCACCCTCTGCAAACACAATCGCAAAAAAATCTGAGGTTGCCGAAGTTGATACTGTTGATTGAACCTTTTTTTTTTGGTCTAAAGGAAGCAACAAGAGTAGTTTGTATGCTGACAGATTTCGAACATATAGGTCATAAATACGAACTCTAAATTATTTCACCAGCTAAGAACACTGTTGATGGCTGAAATTAAACCAAGCCCAGAGAAGGCTAAACTGTACTGAAAATATTCACTCGTAGAATGTTTGCAGTCTTATCCCTAATAGAGGGCTTATGAATAACCAAATGGCATATTAAGAGGATAGCATTGAATAATTGCTACGTCACAATTAAAGGTATGCAGCCAATTTAGTAAGTTTTTTCAATGATGTTCACCGTAATACAGAACCAAAGAGCATCAAAACCTCATACCATATAAAGATGATGCCAGCCTAATTGAATTGAACTGGATGACCTCTGGCTTCGGCTTCCGGCGACGTGCATTGTGATCAGAAAGCCGCCTTCGACAACTTCTTTTCTTTTCATCAAACTCTAAAAGCCCATGGAACCTGCAGAATCATAAGCAGTAAAAAAATTCTTATGTAACCTTACAGAATTTGTTTATGTTGCTCAAACTAATGAGTAAAGTTTCCTTCAGTGGCAGATCCACACTATCGAAAGGAGGGGTCCTCGGGAACTGGAAAGTTAACATCTTTGTTTATGTTGCTCATCTTTTGTGCTTAAAAACTTATTCAATACATTTTTTGGTATTAAGAATGTTAAAGTATCCTACGGAACCCCAGAACAGAACTCTCTAGATCCATCTCTGATTTCTTTGAAAGCTTACCGGCTGCATTGTTGACAAAACCTTCGCTCATGTCCATTTATGACAACCCTTGAGCTTTTGGAATGACTTTCGCAGACTTTGTGTTTCCGGTGGTATTCTTTAGCAGATGAAAGCTCGGCATTGCATCCTTCAACTTGGCAGCGTGGAATTTCCAAACTTAAAGAAGAAGCTTTTGGTTTCTTAGCAGAAGAATCAAGAGGCAGAGAAGTCTGAGTAGTATTTTTCACTTTGCAAACCCCAGAATCATCTTCAAAATAAGTTCGATTACAAAGCTCTAGAACAGTCAAAGATTCACCAGAAGCAGCAGAGCTTTCAATTGTTGGGAATTCCCTCTTCTTTCTGATATCCTGTTGGAAACAATCATTTGTTTCCAATGAAAATTGGGTTTCTTTTCTCTCTTTATTAGTGGAGGAATCATCAGAAACCGACTTTGAGCTTCTCGATGAGGAAGCATATCCCAAATCACTTCGACCACCCGAAAAACAGAAAGACCCGACTTCAAAACCTTCGATACCCTCAATTTCAGAGTCAACCAACTGCAATGTTTTCGGTGCCTCTCCGGCTTTGGTGTCAAACATCACCAAGTTCTCCAACTCCCACGGGAATGGGAATTTTGCATTCAATTCCATCATTGATATGGCTGCCGATAACTCAATATCACTCAATACTACTCAAAGCTTCAAACTTAAAACCTAGAAAATTTTCAGAAAATACATAAAAATGTCAGCAAAACCGCTACAGTCCTCGATCCACGGTGATTGAGGTTACGCACCTCAGGCAACAACAAAAAACCACAAAACACATATTTCATCTTTCAAACAAAATCTTTACCACAACGATTGCATCAAAGATATAGCCAAGCTACAATTTATAAGAAACAAGCCGTACCTTTAATTTGACAAAGTTCGCAACACAAAATCTGAAATCTACAATCATGCTTCAGCTCAACTAGATCAGAATCATATTGCATTTGCACCAGCCATAAACAAAGAACATTCTCAACCAAATACAAAAAGCTTATGAACTCCTACCCTTGTCTAATACAATAAACAAAACGCCTTTTTTTTTTCTACTACATTAACCCGAAGACTAAAATAAAAAATGAACAATGAATATGGTCTCTAGTGATTGTACCTAATCCTGTATCTCAAGTGCTACTCATAACTTCATCTCTATAGTAAAGTCATATATATATAAACAACTCCTTGATTTTATTTTTGTACTCTCTAACTCCACTTTAAGAAAAGGACTGACATCTTACTATTACCATATTAACCCTTTTGGAAAGTAACACCTCTATCATCATGTTATAGAGTTGGCATTGGTTATTACCTGTTCCATATTTCTCAACATTTCAATTATTTATGCCAACCAGCTACCCATAATGAATTTAAAGCTTTTTCTACAAAATAAATGACAAAAACAACCCAAGTTTCAAAGGGTGCCCATCATATCCTTACTGATCTAAGGCATGCCCATCATCTCAAAATCCTATTTTGGATAAGCCTTAAACCTGGCAATCCTTCAGACGACACGATCAATCGACTGACGTTGAAACTCCCCCAAATTGATACCAACTGATCTAGTAGTAATTAACTAATAAGAGACCCAAATGGGAAATTCAAGGAGGTGGTACACTACCTATGAAAAAAGTGGGATTTTTATATTTAGAAACGGCTAGTCTTGCTTGTAATCCCGTTTGTGACCTCTCACAAAAAGGGAGAGGGGACAAGGTGGGGCACCCCATGTGCTTCCCCACTCACCTCTCATGGGCATTTTGTGAGAGGAAACGGTATCCGTCACAAGTTTGTGACGGATACCGCCGTCACAAATGAGAATTTGTGATTTAGAAAATAGATTATGAATCAAAAATTATGTTACATTGTGATTTTGATGATTCCTATGAAGCCAAACTTATACTCCGTAAAATACAGATACCACTAGTCAAAAGTCAAGTATCAAGCTTTTAGAGAGAATATAAACAACTTGGCTTTCACGCAAATAAACAATTACGAGTAATTAATTATAACATTAACATTACTGTAAAACTTGGCCAAAACCCAAACTATGCGGGTGCCTCTTCCTCACAGTCAAGGGGTGTCAGCGAAATCAAAGAAAAATGACGGATAAATGGTACAAGAAGACCGTCTTATTCGTAAGACGGTCATTTAATTGGTTAACCACTCGTTTATTACTATCCAAAAATAAAGCGGATTGCTTCACACATTTCCCAGATAAAATGACCAACACACAAATAATGAGTATAATGACAGTAAATTAAAGCAGTACAGTACTCGTATAAAATATTGCAAAATTGCAACTAAAACAGCAAATAACACAGTATAACAAATAAATTCAGGTGAAAATGTTTTTAACCCAAATGAGAAATAAATTTAATATCTTCCTCAATTTCAGAGTTTTTGTACTCCAATACCCAGTTACCCACTGAGTAAAAAGTAGCAGGATGATCAGTAATTACACCCAAAAGAAGCTAAATTTTTACTACTATTTCTAGTACTAGAAAACAGTAAAGAATCAGATGCAAATTTAGATTATTTAATCAGACAAGAAAAAACAAAACTATGAGAATTGTAGGGAGGTGAGGTTAGGAAAAAATCATACCTTTAGGCTTTAGGTAGGTGAGCCAAGTTTGTTAGTTTAGCAAGGGAAGTTCATGAATACGGAGTATTATAGAAAGAAAAGTTGTTTGGAAATTTACCCTGTTTGAATATAATTTACCTTTAATTATTACAGCCTGTGAGTTGTGAAATTGTGGCAGTAGTACTTTGTGAAGCATTGGGAAGGTGGAGATTTGGAATTATTGGTTGGGGCGATATTTTTGTAGGTGACACCGTGACAGTCATATAAAAGTGGGTTAGACTTGTACTTTATTTCATGCTAATTTCTTATTGCTTTTTTTTAACATTTATTGCTAATTATTTCATTGACCTTTTGTAATTGTAGAACTAGTACTGTATTTAGTATTTTGTTTTTAGTTGATTTAATATGGTTTTGTTCTCATGCCACATAAGATAATATAAACTCATTTACTTACAAACCTCATACCAACAATAGATAAACCCCTTCAAGGTTTATAATATGGCTCACTATACTATTTGTTCTCTCACATTCTCTCTCCACAAACCTGTATTTTATATTGTAACCCCTCTCATCCATGAACCTCAACACTCATGTCCAACAATAGAGGGTTTGTAGACAAACCTCTATTGCTAATACCCTTAGAGTGACTACCTGATTTTGTTGGCATATTATTGCTTTGTTTTGATTTATGGGCTGTCAAATTAATTAAAAATTGATTATGTATACTTTTATATGAAAGGCTATTAAAGAGATAAGTGGGAAAAGGATACGATATGAACGGACATGATTGGCAATAAAAATGAAACGAAATATGATAAGCCACTTTATTTTCTAAAAAATTGGTTTGGAGTTATTTTTATTTCAACTAGCTAAATTTATATTTCAATAAGCAGAAATGTTACTTATCACATTTATGCAAAAATAGCTAGGTAAAATATTGTTCAAGATAAGTAACTTGATCAAATAAATAAGCTAGTTGAATTGAATTGCGTTATCATACATAGAACTAGTCATCAATGTTTACAAAAATGACCATTGCTACAATGGAGGTTTGTCAACAAAGATTTGTTTACTTTTTAGATATTTGTTGACAAACCTCTCTATTGTTGGGAATGAGGTTGAGGTTTATAGATGAGAATGGTAATATATTTGTATACAGGTTTGTGGGATGACGTGGCAAGTGGTGGTCCCTAAAATGTACACAAAATATGAGAGGAAAAAAAATGAATAATTTGAAGTGGCTGGGTCTATAACATGAACCTCTGAAATTGTAGCAATGGTCTATAAAAGAGTAAAAATGTCATCCTACAAACCTATTCTTGATGAACCTCTATTGTTAATGCCCTTGGAGGTTCATCTATCGTGGATGTCCTAATGTTGTAGACAAGTTTATTCCTTCCATTCATTAAGTTCTGTAATTATTTGATAGTGAATAGTGAAGTTGGACAAAAATTCGTGGTTGCACTCCCTTCATTTAATCCATGATACATTACTCTTTTATTTAATTATTACTGTACTTGAATGCTGTCTATTTTAGATTTCAGATAAATGACTCTTTCATTGCTCATAAATTTGTGCGTGGTTGAAGTTATATGGAGCTGGTGGTCTGATCACCTAATTAACTTGCATAAAAAGTTGTAGAGAAATTACAATTATTATTAGTAGATCCTACAACCAGTTGTACCCAGTTGTATGCTCTAGAACCCGAGCTATATAATAAAGTTTTCGAGTTTTGTTTTAAAGAAGTCGAGCTATACCCTAAAATTTCCGAGCTACTCACTTAAACATAAAAAAAATTAACTTTAAGAAAGCTCAAAAAAATTACACATAAGTTCGATAAGATATAACTTGGTTGTATGATGATATTATACCACTGGAGGTATAATGTTATTTGTGTTAGTATTATTACATTCTTTAAGTATACCATATTATTAATTGTCAAAAAAAAAAAGTATACCATATTATTAAAATGGTGTATATTGTTCTAGATTTGCTTGGTAATATTACTTCAGTGTTACATTTATTATCTAGTTTCAAATTCAATCACGAGTACATTAAAATTGATATACCACACATATGTTCCTTTATGTTTACATTTAAAAAAGAAAATATGAATGTATTAGAACCTAAGAATCTTCATTCGCCATAACTGTTTGACGTTAAAGATTTAAACTTTAATAATGAATGTATTTCAAAGATACAATAGTCATAGTACTTTGTTTATTATTGTGTTGATTTCAAATAAAAATATTGTGTGAATTCATAATTGGTGTGGGCTTTTGAAGTTGAATTGTTTGATCATCTAAGAAGAAAATTTGTGAAATTGTTATTATTGGCATTTTTTTATGCGAGTCAAATTGTAGGGACTAGGGAGTACTTGTAATTACCAGCTTCTTTTAATTTTAATAAAGTTCCACGTGATGAACAAATGAACTGTTGTGCGGAAGCGTGAATACCTCGTGTTGGGCCTCTGCTGCAACGGTGTCTACGGTCCATAATAGTACGATATTGTCCGCTTTGGGCCAAGCCCTCACGGATTTACTCTTGGGCTCCTTCCCAAAAGGCCTCGTACTAATATATTTTGTAGACACTTATAAAGATGAGCTTCCATCTTTATTCTACCGATGTGGGACATGAGTTTGCACCCTAACATGAACAATAATATTGCATGATTAAAGGTTCACACTTTCAACAAAAGTATTCAAATATATTACTCCAATTGAAATAGTAACAGTGCACGTGCATGTCAAACCTTGAGCGATTATGCTAATTAAAATGTGATTCCACGTAATATGACTATTTAACCAAAAATATCCAAGGGCAGATATCAAAACATATAACTTGAGCGTATTTCTAAGGTAAATTTCTGATAGAAGATATAGAACTAACTTTAATTAATTTGGAAGATAGTCTTAGTGTGAACGATAACATACTCTTCGGAAGTCACATGAGGAGCTCATATTTTAACTAATGCACCGTCAGTTAGTCTTGTGTAAGACGGTTTTATACAATTATTAGAGGAGTAAAAATGATGTAAATTTGACCACATTAGTTGGTAAAGTTAATTATTAAGAGAATCCGTTTTACGATAATAAACTTGTGTAAAATTCATCATACTTACTTAAATAAGAGGATATAAAATGAATGTACACTAGTTGCATGGCTAAGATGAGCAAATCAAGCAATTTTGTCACGTAGAATGCAAAGTGTATTGAAGGTAAGCATAAGTCAATAATATATGTTGGCGTTCAAATCTGTGATATAAAACATGCAATATAATGCCACATTGCTATACTCAAATACATATGTGGCAAACCAAGGTATAACACCATCAAATGTGTCATCATTTCCATGAATTCATAATGATATATACATGAAAACAAAATGCCCCTTACTATAAAATATACATGATCACAAGCTCATAATCATATCCATATTTTCCAAAAATATTTACATAATGATATATACACTTTTGTACTTGGTATTATTCTTGCAAATTTTGGAAACGAATTGTTTACCACAATCCCAAAAGAAAGTGACAAGTCAAGAACAACATGGTGGTGGTACTGGTACTGGTACTGGTACTGGTGCATGTGTAACTTGCACTATATGTCAATACCCGTCATCTTGTCACAACTCACCACCACAATCACCACCGCCATCGTCGCCACCTCCGCCGAGTTATGTATATTCATCTCCACCACCTCTACCGCCGCCTGCTTCAAGTTCACAAGGTGTTAATTGCCCACCGGGAAGTGTACAATGTTGTGATCAATATCCAAATGCACCACCCATGGTCATAGGGTCCCCTTATGGACAATATTATGCTCCTCCCATTAATCCCTATACTTATGGTTATGTTCCCTTTAATAATTTCTCCGCTTCCTCAGCAACTCATTTTCATGGTTGCATGCCTATTTTCTCTGTTATTATTTTCTTGTATTTTTTCGGTTTGCTTTGTCTGTAATTAATTTCTTACATGAAAATATATATTATGACCTTGAACAAATCTTAAATACGTATGCTTCTGTTTTTATTTTTTTTTATTGTATATTATTGCAAAGGGTTATTTTAAACGGAAATGAAATGGTCTTACCGGGTAATATCCGTATTATTACGGACAGTAAACAAAATGGCAATCGATCTGAAGGACGAAACCCAGTCATTAAACTTGATATGAGTAGTATATTTATTTATTTATTTATTTTTCAGGGAGAATATGCTTTCCTAGGTAAGTACATACACTTTGGTGATTTGTTATTTTTTTTTATTATTTTGCCAAGATGTACTTGATACTATGATTGTTGTTACATGCATGCCCAAGTTTTTGGGATAAATTAAAATGCAAATGGACGTCTTTAATTAAAATATGATTATTTCCACATCAAATAATAAGGGTGTTCTATTCGAATCTGTCTTGAAGATTTAATTAAGATTATCATTACTCCACATTGTCACCCATAGTTTTATGGCCACTCTTTTGACACATTATTTAATTAGCTAATAATGCATTCATCAGTAATGAAAAAGACACTTTGATTAATAAAAATACACCAACTTGTTTACTGAACATCCTATATTATAACCATTATATACGTAATTCATTCTAATAGAAATTGTCCCTTGGCCCCTTTATAGTATTATAAAGCCAAGAAAACCCCTAATTTTATCATATAATTGATGAAAACGTAAAAGTTCCTTTTTTTTTTTTTTTCCTTTTACCAAAACAAACAAACTTGAAAAAGCTATTTCCAAGATCCGTAACAAAAGAAGACAATTGTTTAAGATAAATACAAATATACCTTATGTTATTTATCGTAAGGTGGTCACTTTTTGTACGTCGTACTCTCGAACCATACAACGGTCGCATACTATAACTATCGTTTTTTAGGGTGCTTACTCCTTAATTAAGACCTTAAATCAAAGTAATTAAATTAGTAATTAATCACGTGCATGGGATGCGTCTCTAATAATTCCGTCTAGATAGACATCATGTTTCCTTGTTTGTGCATGTTGATAATAATGTCAGGGACTTTACAGTAGTAGTTCATGTAAAAAAGATTCAGGGGCTGAAATAGAATCTTCCCTTTCTTCTACTTGAAACTCTATCTATGATTAGAATAATGGCTCTTTTAAAGGGCCAATGGTCGATTACACCATTAATTATCGAGGTTAGCTTAATCACCACTTAAATAATGACCCGCTTTTATCCGTCACATCTCAAATTTTGTGATATCAATTTTTATTTTACTTATCACTTAAGATATACAGAGTACTCCGTAAATCTATATGAATAGCTATGACAAATATGCATACTTATGACAATATTTTCGCTATTTAATTTAATTAGTAAAGTGATACGGACTATTTGTTTTGAAATTTAGTTTGTTAATCATATGAAATTAAATTAAACTTTGTAGTTATTGGTAGTTTTACAAGGAGTAAACTTAGATTCTAAAATTTGATGTAAACGAATATGGATTTACATGTGTTGGGAGCTTCCGTTGGTCATGGTAGGGTGCTTGGCTATTATGCTGGCCTTTTTAAGTAACATGGGCCTCATTTCATATTATTCGGATTTCAGATGGTATGGGCTTTTGACAGACTTATTAGTAACTTGGGCTTCATCCCATTCAAATGCAATGACTGCTATGAAGCCCATTAATTTAGGGCTTCTGAATTAGGAATGATGCAAGTATGCAACGATATAGATTTTGGAGCGTAAGGTAAGCTAGATTTAGCCTAGGGAGAATGGCTGAATGGGAGGCTGTGAAATAAAGATTGAGGTGAAAATTGCTTGATTGGGCACGTATGATATACTGTAAAAAAGGTTTATGACGATAAAATGAGTATGTTATTATGAAAAAAATGTATACTCTCCGTCTTGATCATTTGTTTACCTTTAGTTTTGGTAAAAATTAAGGAAAGAGGAAGGGAACAAATATTACATAACAAGTGGTCAAATTAAGTTTGAAGAATTAAAATGTCCATCAAAGACATTCCTAAAATAGAAAGGTAAATAATTGACTAAAACAACCAAAAATATAATATGTAAATAAATGACGGGAACGAAGGGAGTACTTGTCAAATGAAATAGTCGTTTTAAATCGCATGCAACAATACAAGCGTTATGAATAACAGTGTAACACAAAAAAGTATTGAAAAAGATTAATATCTCAATTATTTAGGGAAAATTGGTCTCTCACAAATATTTGTATTAATTTTTATAATAATTAAAATATTTTATAACTATGTTACTCATCATCAATAGAATTCTAGATATAAAAAAGTTGTGAATTTTCAAGTTAAATGTTACTCCGAATTCAATACCGAATAATACACTCTATTGATATACATTTTGAATTCAAACTCGCTAGCATCTTTGCTTCATCGAGAACTTCGTCATTTTTTAAAGGAAATGTTGTAAATTACTCATAATATTTAGGGTAAATTGATATTTTATACCTTACATAACACCATTTTTCAAATCTTATATCTAACATAATTTTTTTTTAAAACTGTTCCGGGTATGAATTCCGAATCAAGTTTGTTTACCACGCTAGCTTTGTCGAATAATGCCTCTTCTAGCCTTGATTGCTCTCCTCGGCTTTCTCCTGCAACAATGAGCAAACTGAGGGCTTGGCTTTGTGCCAAGCGTACTCACTCCGACGCTCAAGTCAGTGAACTTATTGTGATTAAGTGGTATGTTGCTTGATGACGTGTATTGTAGAGAGATGAGAGAGATAATACCAGTTTAAGGGGTTCTTAGGTTAGATTCTGGATCCCTTCCTCAATGAGGATTGAGGAGTATTTATAGACTTTCACCTTTTGTCACGTAGTGGCCAAGTGGGCCAAGTGGCATAGCAGGTGGAAAGACTGATCTACCCTCGGCCGAGGGACCCATGGCAGGCCGGCGAGCCTGGTTGACTCCATGCCGAGGGTTCTTGGATATGAGTACGCGGGTATGTGCCCGGTGGTGGGTTGCGTAGCGAGACCCATCTTTGGCAGCCGAAAGGTGCATCGGCCGGGATGTCTAAGTCATTGCTTCTTTGTGGATATCTTTGACCTCGTTCAATATGTTGACTTGGTCGTGCGGTGCGAGAATATGCCCCATCAATTTGCCCCCAGCGTAGTATCTATGCCGTGGTATGGGCTCGATGTATCTTTGAGTGTATATTCGTGCAAGTGAAAATTTTTCGTCCCGGCCTTTTCTCCTCGGCTTTATCATACGGGCCGTACCGTATCCCCCTCCACATGGATGTGTAATGGACATCAAATGTGGAAGAGAAGGTGTTCTTGCCGGCGGACCCAAGGTTGAGAGTCTTAGGTGTATTTTTGATTGCCCCGGCCGTCTTTGCCTAGCTTGGTTAGTCGTGTTGTCGGCGGAGAATAGATACTTTAGGAGTTTTTCTTTGAGGAAGGTGAATAGGCAAAGGGATATGAAGGGGCGTGTTGAAGACGCTCGATTCATCGTTGCTTTGATTGACATTCAACATTGCGTTGATTGACATTCCGTGTACGCATGCACGACATGTGTCTCTTCGTTGATTGGCTGACGCTTCATGGGCTGCGTTTTGATTGGTCCTCCTTTATGGGCCTTTGCCTATAAATACCAGATCTCTGAAGTGAAATTGGTTAACAATTTCATTCATTCTAAAAATTTTCCTCTTTCTAAAATTCCAAGTCTTTCCCTCTCTTCCGATCTTCAGAATTTTTACGTCGGCGTAGCACTTTCTTCAAGGTAAAAACGAAAAACCTTTTCAACTTTTTGTTCTGTTTAAGTAATTGTTTTGAACCATGCCTTCTACTGATGCCGGTCCCAGTACCCATGCGCCGGGGGGTTCCCCGTCGCGTTTTGATGAGGAGGAGGCGGTAGCCGCAATTCCGTTAAGGTCGGGGGGCCCTAGGTCTCCTTCCCCTGAAGTTGACCCCAGAGTTCTGGAGCAGTGGGAGGATGATGACGATGTGGATGATGATGAGGAAAGGAATCCTTCCCGGTGCGGAGAGGCGGCGTCTTGCATCATTACGATGCTGTACCATCGGCCCCAATCATGCTTGGACCGATCGGCTCGCCCACGCTCGGCTCGAATTCTTCGAAGAGCACTTCTTTTTTGGCAAGGGGTACAACATTGTCATCCCTAGAGAGGGTCAGACCGTCTGTTGCCCTCCCCCGGGTCACATCGGCGTATATATGAGACACCTGGAGTATGGTCTCCGGTTTCCTCTCAATATTTACGTCTCTACCATAATACAGGCGATGAACGTTGCAGTGGCGCAGCTTCACCCGTTTGCCGTTAGGACTATAGTCGGCTTTGTGTGGCTGTGTCGCTTTAGGGGGGTTATCCCAACGGTAAATTTATTCCGCCGGATGCATTTCCTTCGAATGAATGTTCAAGGCGGCGGGGGGGTGGTATAGCGTCCCGATCGAGCCAGGCTATCTCACCGTGTCTAAGCTCTCCTCCTGCAAGGGCTGGAAAGAACGGTGGGTGTATGTCGAGGTCCCAGATGATTATTTGTTGCCTCGGTCCTTTGAGCATCGCGTCAACTTGCGGTGCGAGAGCAAAGGGGAGCGTGAGAAGATGATCCCCAAGGGCAAGAACAAAATGGAAGCCGCGAATGTCTATCTTAATGAGGACGAGAAGCAGGCACTGAAGCTTTTCGAGGTCGATGGTGATGGGGCGCCGAAGGTTTGGTTGCCCCCGACGCAACTCATCTTGATGGACGAGCCGCTTTGCTATGTCGGCCTCATACCGGCCCTAGCACGGGGTGAGTGGGGTCGGTATGAGGCCCATTTCTGCTTTAATGTTTCTCGTTGTTTGTATCTTGACATGTCCCTTTGTCTAAGTTTTACTTTGTTTCTTTTACAGAGCACTTTGGTCCCGTTCTGTCTGAGCAATTCCTCGAGAAGATGGGGCTGGACAAAGATGGAAACGTTACGGAGAAGAATCCGAAGGTCGATGTGAATGACCGCCGTCCGTCGCCTACTGACCTCCTGAAGGGCTTGGACGAGACGGCCCCAGGCCAAGGTAGCCGCCGCCTTGCCTCGCCGGTCCGAAAAGCCAAGTCTAAGGCGGCGACGGTGTCAACCTCGATTCCGCCTCCACCGGAGGTGGAGATCGTTGACATTGTCGATGGAGAGGATTCCGATCTTTGAGGATCTCCGCTTAGGCGTAAGAGGACAAGATCTACCCATGCCACCGATGCTTCTGCTTCCGTCGCTCATGTTAATGCGGTAGCCGAGGAAACGGGTCAACCGGCCAAGAAGAGCAAGCCCTCCGTACTGAGATCTAACTTGCGGCTCGATTTAGCCGGCTCATTAGATATACCGATGACCGGCTCTCTGGTATGTCCATGAATGTTGACGTGGACTCTTTGGTTGAATATTTTGTAGATCAACCGGCGCGATCTGTCCCAATTGCGAGCGGCGAGTTGAGAAGAGGCCTATGCGGGCGGCGGGAAACAATGTCGACTCGTACTCGCGTCGATATCCAACGACCGGCTCATAGCGGAGGGTACAAAGCTGAGCAAGAAGGTTGGGATTTGTGCGAAATGGCCGGCTCTCGTATTAGGGAGCAAGAAAAGGCTTTGGCCGAGACGGGACCGTTGATAGAGCGGTGAGGCTCGATGTTGTTGCCGCAAAGGGGTAGCGGGAAGGCTAAGCTTGACCTCCTTGCCGCACAAGCGCGGGTCAATGAAATTGAGAAGCTTTGTCGGCCGAGAAGGCCAAGGTAGAGGCCGGTCTGCCGCCGCCAAGTGAAAGAGGAACGGGACAGTACAAGGGCGGATACGACGTTGTTGTCGCCCAAAGGGAGGAGTCGAAAAGGGCGTATCGGCTCCAAGCGGAGTCGCATAGGGAGACTAGTGCTATCCTTGCCCAAAGGGAGAAGGATATTGAGACACTTCAAAGCACGATTCTCCCTCGCATGTGTGCTCGATATAGGGACTGACCGAAGAAGCTTTCGGGGAGGTGATAGATGAGGTCTATCAGGATGGCTCCTTTCGTGGACAAAATTTTGAGCTGTTCGACGATAGGCTCGAGGCTAAAGAGAAGGCTGCGGCGGATAAGGCTGCCGAGGATGCGAGGGCCAAGAAGGAGGAGGAGGCGACCATTGCACAGCGCCCTGGCAGAAGAAGGCATTTGAGGATGCTAAGGCGACTAAGAAAGCTGCGGCGGATAAGGCATTTGAGGATGCTAAGGCGACTAAGAAAGCTGCGGCGGACAAGGCATTTGAGGATGCTAAGGTTGCCAAGGAAGGCGAGGATGCTAAGGCGCCCAGTTGCATCTAAGTCGCTCACCGAGGGTAACGCTGCGATGGTGGTAAGGGCAAGCAAAGCAACGAGGCATAGGGAGACGGGCGGTCGTCACCGGGCTCACCGGCGTCTCGGATAGCTTCGGCTATTCGGGGGCCCAACTATTAAGCCTTTTCTCCCCGCCATCCTTTTGGCGCTTCAAAGAACCAGTCCGTAACCTTTTGCTTTACTTTTCTTTGTATTTTGTAAGACCTTGGTAGGTAGAGTCTTGGCTTATCCCAAAGGGGACGGCCGTCGTCTGTATTTCTCCTTCTTGTAACTTCGTTATCTTTTCCTTAATGAGATTTTGCTTGCTTTGCCTGCGGCTTGGCCGAGGCCTTTTGATTTATTCCTTCACTTGTCTTCTTGCGTTAATTAATTGAGCGCTTTTCGTTTTTACCTTTGGCTTTAGCCGAGGCGGTTAGAATGCGTATCTGTTGTGTTTAACGTCTTTAAGCTCGGTCTTAATTTGCCGAGAAGCGATTGCGTTAATTAATTGAGCGCTTTTTCGTTTTTACCTTCGGCTTGGCCGAGGCGGTTAAACGCGTATCTCAACCTGTGTTTAACGTCTTTAAGCTCGGTCTTAATTTGCCGAGGCGATCGCGTTTCACTCGTCTCTCCCGGCCGATTCACGGGGCAACGGAGTTTACGTTTTGACCGCCGTTGAACGTATGTTAGCATATCGGCTCGTCCCCCCGTCACTCCCGTTAAAGGCCGGGATGATCGAGGTTTTGGCTCTGTCTGCTGTGTACATATGTTAGTATGCCTTCTGATTGGGGTGGATTAACACTTTGATGAAAAACTTGGATGACTCCTCATTTAGATATGAATATGCATTGGGGTGCCAACAATTGTTTTGGGCAACTCATTTGTTATACAAAGTATTTTACGAGATTGTCGGTGTTCCAATGGCTCATCAAAGGTACATCTCCCATGTCCGTCAGCCGGTATGTACCCGGCCTCATTTCTTCGACTACCTTGTAGGGACCCTCCCGATTGGCCGTCAACTTGCCATGGATGTTTCCTTTGTTGGTGGCGGCTGACTTCCTTAGGACCAGATCTCCTACTTTTAAGTCCCTTTTGTGGACTCTTCGGTTGTAGGCCCTTTTCATTCGGCTCGATATCTTGCTAAGTTGAGGCGTGCCGTATCTCGGCTTTCTTCGACCAGGTCCAGGGAGGTTCTTAGGCCTTCCTCGTTTTTTAAATGCAGGTTAAAAGTGGCCGTTCGAATGTTGGCACCGTTGCTTCAATCGGCGGGGATCGCCGGACCCATAGACTAGGTGAAAAGGACTGCACCCGTTGCTTCTTTCTCCGTGGTCCGGAGGGACCATAGAACGCCGGGTAGCTCATCGGCCCATCTTCCCTTGAGGTCTTCAACTGTCTTCTTCAAGCCGTTGAGGATCGTTTTATTGGCTGCCTCCGCTGTCCGTTGCTCCTGGGGGTGGCAGACGGAGGAGTATGCGAATTTGATGCCGAGTTCTTCCAACCAGCTCATTATTGTGTCACTCCAAAATTCTCGGCCATGGTCGAACACCATGACTTGGGGTAACCCAAAACGAGTTATGACATTTTCCCAGATCACCTTTCTTACGGCCGCCGCAGTCTTCGCAGGCACTGCTACGGCCTCAACCCATTTGGTGAAGTAGTCGACGGCGACGATTAGGAATTTTCTTCCTCCGGATGCCGTTGGAAATGGCCCTAGTAGATCCATTCCCCACTGTGCAAAGGGAAGGGGATTAAGCACTGGTTGCAGGTCTCGGGAAGGTGCGTGTATCACCGGAGCGTGCATCCGGCGATTGTTGCATTTTTTGGTTTTGTTTCGGAATCCTCAAGCATGGTGGGCGAAGTAGCCGGCTCGGAGAGCTTTGTGGGCTAGTGTTCTTGCCCCCATGTGATGACCACAGATGCCTTCGTGTATTTCTGTCAGTATTAGCTCTGCATCGGCTGGACCGACACACCTTAGGAGTGGCCTTGTCGCGGACCTCCTATATAACTCTCCCTCAAACACCAAGTACCTTGCCGCGATCCTCTTTATCTTTTGTGAGAGGTTGCGGTCCTCTGGTAATTCATTTGACAGTTTATACCCCTTGATCGGAGTCATCCATGTTGTCTCGGTTTCCACGTCGCACACCATGCCGATGGTTTCGTCAATGCTCTTAGCGTTCCTGATGTCTACCAAAGCACGGTTGGTGATATTCTTTATGGTTGAAGCGCGGCTTTGAGAGAGCGTCGGCCGGTTGTTCTCGGACACAGGGATGTGTCGCATTTTGAATGACTTCAATTTTGAGGTCTCGGCTTTTACCTTTTCCAGGTATCTTACCATCCCATCGTCCCGAGCTTCATACTCTCCTTCGTATTGGTTAGTCACCAAGAGAGAGTCATTTTCAAAATGATGTGTTACGCCGGCGGCTCGGCTAACTCAACTCGGTTATCACGCCTCATATTCGGATTCGTTGTTTGAGGTCGAGAAGGTAAACTTCAAAGCGTACTCGAACTCGTCCCCGTTTGGGCTGATGATAAGGATGCGGCTCTGAGCCGTTCGTTGTGGAGGATCCATCGGTATATACCTCCCACATGCCGGGACACGATTCTTCATGATACGTGCACTCGGCCAAGAAGTCTGCCCTTTGCCCTTTTATCGAAGGCCTTGGTTTGTATTGGATGCCGAAGCCGAGATAGCTCCACCTTTGCCCACTTGATAAGTCTGCTGATTGTTCGAATTTTTCCAGTGTTTTCTCCAACGGCTGGTCGGTTAAGACCGTCATGGGATGTGCGTCGAAGTAGGGTTTCAACTTCCTTGCGGCAACAACCACGGCAAAGGCGCTTTTTCAATCGGCGGGTAGTTTCTCTCGGCGGGCAACAAGTGTATGGTGATAAAGTATATTGGGTGTTCTTTGCTTGTTTTCTTCTCGACGATTCAAGATCGACCGTGGCCGAGGTTCTTGCTAAATATAGATATAGCGTTTCCCCCAGCGTCGGTCTGGACAGGGTCGGGAGAGTTTGCAGATGGGCCTTCAGTTGTTTGAAAGCCGTGCTCTGTTCCTCCCCCCAGCAGAAGTCTTTATTCCCCTTCAATACTTTGAAGAAAGGGGTGCTCTTGTCGGCTGACCGAGAGATAAACGGGCAGGCCGCCATCCTCCCGGTCGATATCATAACCTCTTTGCGGTTCCTCGGCTCCGGCAGGTCTAGAATTGCTTGGACTTTCTCTGGATTGGCATCAATTCCCCTGGCGCTAACAAGCACGCCGAGGAATTTGCCGGCCCGGACACCGAAGTTGCACTTTGTAGGGTTAAGCTTCATCTTGTATTTCCTTAGTGAACAAAATGTCTCGTGTAAATCGGCTAGGTGCTCGCCGTCGGACTTGCTCTTGACAATAGCATCGTCGACGTAAGCCTCAATGTTTCGCCCTTTTTGATTTTGGAACACTTTGTCCACCAGTCTTGTGTAAGTCGTCGCGCGGCGTTTTTTCAAACCAAACGGCATCATCTTGTACATGTAGGTGCCGTGTATGGTGATGAATGCGCATTTAGGCATGTCTTCTTCTCGCCATGAATACCGAT
Source organism: Silene latifolia (assembly GCF_048544455.1). Lineage (NCBI taxonomy): Eukaryota > Viridiplantae > Streptophyta > Magnoliopsida > Caryophyllales > Caryophyllaceae > Silene > Silene latifolia. Next base: position 199,027,841 of record NC_133527.1, read on the forward strand.
GGTATCCTGAAAAGGCGTCGAGCGAGGCTCGGCATTGTGTAGCCTGCCGTTGCGTCTATTAAACTATCTATCCGAGGCAAGGGGTAGCAATCTTTCGGGCATGCTTTATTAAGTTGCGTAAAATCAACACACATCCTCCACCCCCCTGATGACTTTTTAACCATTACAACATTAGCTAGCCATTCAGGGTATGTACAAGGGATGATAAAGCCTGCATCTAACAACTTATCAACCTCGGCCCTGATGGCATCTTCCTTCTCGGCCGAGGAGTTTCTCATCCTCGCTTCTGGGGGCGAGCGGCTGGGGAGTACGTTCACTTGTGAACGATGACTTCTCGGCTTACACTGGCATCTCGGCGGTGAGTACGCAAAGACGTCTTTGTTCCTTCTCGGCGGAGTCTAGGAGATCGGCCCTGAATTTTGGTTCCGGCCGACACCGATCACGGTGCGTCCTGGATCAATCTCTATCTGTTCGGTCTCATCCCCTTCGACCATGGCGACGTGGTTGGTGCTCATCGGTTCGTCCTCCTGTCTTAAGGATGGGTTCTTCCCTTTTTCCTCTTTCTTTGCCACTTTGAAGGATTGCATGTTGCACCCTCTGGCCGATATTTGGACGTTGACCACCTCGTCTTTTTCGTTCTTTGAGACGAGTTTATGAACCTCCCCGCGGTCCGAGATATACATCGGTGTCGGGCCGGATGGACATTACAAAGATCGACCTCACTCGGGGTGACACGACCGATGAGAACGTTGTATGCGGATGAGCCGTCGATGACCACGAACTCGGACATCACATTCTTGGCCGCGTCGGACTGGCCGAACATCACCGGTAACTTGATAGACCCAAGGGGACCAAGCCTGCCGGAGAAGCTTGTACAATGGGTTGGTGCATGGGGCCGAGGTCCGCAATTTTCGGCCGAGCCCCGAAAGCACTCCCGAACATGATGTTCGCGTAAGCACCCGTGTCAATCGGGCATCTCATGACCAGGTGGTTAGCTATGTCTAAGTGGACTACGAGTGGGTCGCTATGTGGGGCGATGATTCCTTCGTAGTCCTCCTTCCCAATAGTTATGTTCGGGATGTTGGAAGCGCGGGCGCATTTGTAGTGGGCACGAAGTTGACGGCTTTGATACTGATCCGTTCAGTGCCGTTTGTGTCCGCGAGCGGATCCGCCGTTCTCGTTTCCCCCGATGACAACATGAATTGTCCCTATCCGTTCAAAGACGGATTTTTTATCCGAGCCGCCGGTGTTAGTCTTTTGACCTCCGGCAACATATTTGCCGAGGCTCCCCTTCCGGATCAGCTCTTCAATGGCATTCTTCAAATGCCGTGATCGTTGGTTAAGTGGCCGGTGTGGCGTGGTACTCGCGATGCGGGCTCGTGTCACCGTCCCCCCTAGGTTTGGGGGCCTTTCCCACTTCGCCCCTCGTTTCGCTCGGGAGAAGACCTCGGCCGATACGACCGGGGAGTGTGATCTTTGTACTTCTTATGGTAGTATGGACGAACTCCCCGGCGTCGTGGGTTACGCTCTGGCGGGCTTGTCAAACCGCGACCTATTATTGTCGCGGCGTCCTTCATCTGGTTTGTCCTCCCGGTGGCTCTTTCTTTCTGAGTGTCCGGAATCGCCGTGGCCCACCCAGATTTTGTGATAGTCTTCGACCTTAATGGCCTGATCGGCCAATGCCCTGGCGGACTCTAGGCCCAGGCCACCGCACTTGATGAGCTCGTTTTCAAGTCCCCTGCGGGGAGGCCTTTCATCGGTGCGAAGGCCGCTAGTTATTTGTTCGGCTCCCGATTTTGAACCCCGCCATCGAACCTCTTCACATAGCTTCGGAGTGACTCGCCTCCCTCTGTCGATAGTCGGGAGATCCGATGTCTCGACGGCTCTCCTTTTATTGGTAGAGTACTGGGCCAAAAACGCGTCTCTTAGGTCGGAGTAGGAGTATACCGACCCATCGGGTAGCCCCTTGTACCAGCTTTGCGCCATCCCAACCAAGGTCGTTGGGAAAATTCGGCACCAGACCTCGTCAGGTTGCTCCCACATCGACATGTGAGACTCGAAAGCCTCGGTATGGTCGGTTGGGTCGCCCTCCCCTTCGTATGATATAGACGGTAGCTTTAACTTCGGCGGCACCTGGGTCTCTAGGACGTAGGCACTGAGGGGCTGTCTGACCACGTGTCTAATGACACGCGGCGATCGGCTCCTCGCATCCCTGGTCCGGTCCCTCTCCCCGTGGCGGGAAGGGCTTCTTCTCCGACTCTGGTGAGTCGGACTCCTTCTTCGACTCTGGTGAGTCGGACTCCTTCTTCGACTCTGGTGAGTCGGACTCCTTCTTCGACTCTGGTGAGTCGGACTCCTTCCGCTCGTCGGGGCATGCCTCGTGGGCGTCGCGGCGACATCGTCCTTCCGCGAGTGCGGGAAGGGCTTAGTTCTACCACCGACACTCGGGCTCCCCGGCGTCTTGGTAAGCTCGGCCTCTCTTAGTGCTTCGTTCGGGTTTCTCGGAGTCACCTTTTGGGCCCTAGCTTCCTGGGACGGGTACCGCCGCTCTTGTCGGTGTGAGTGTGAGCGGCGTGCTACCTATCGGTCCGGGAGTTGTTTTGATTTTTCTTTTGCATCAACCACGCGTCCCATGACGGTGACACTGGTCGGCGGCGGCGGCGTATCGGCACTATTGGCATCCCGACTTCCGGTTGAATTATCCGGCGGTGGAGGGCGCACAACCTCGAAGTATGGACGGTGTCATCGGGTGGAGGGCTCTTGATTACGAACACCTCTTGTTCTTTTGACATCTTCTTAGCTTTTTGGGTGGGTTTTTTTTTTGTTTTTTTTTTTTTTGTTTGGGAGTGTCTAGCTTCTAGTATCTTATCCCCACAGACGGCGCCAATTGTTCCGGGTATGAATTCCGAATCAAGTTTGTTTACCACGCTAGCTTTGTCGAATAATGCCTCTTCTAGCCTTGATTGCTCTCCTCGGCTTTCTCCTGCAACAATGAGCAAACTGAGGGCTTGGCTTTGTGCCAAGCGTACTCACTCCGACGCTCAAGTCAGTGAACTTATTGTGATTAAGTGGTATGTTGCTTGATGACGTGTATTGTAGAGAGATGAGAGAGATAATACCAGTTTAAGGGGTTCTTAGGTTAGATTCTGGATCCCTTCCTCAATGAGGATTGAGGAGTATTTATAGACTTTCACCTTTTGTCACGTAGTGGCCAAGTGGGCCAAGTGGCATAGCAGGTGGAAAGACTGATCTACCCTCGGCCGAGGGACCCATGGCAGGCCGGCGAGCCTGGTTGACTCCATGCCGAGGGTTCTTGGATATGAGTACGCGGGTATGTGCCCCGGCTGGTGGGTTGCGTAGCCGAGACCCATGCTGGCAGGCCGAAAGGCTGCATCGGCTGGGATGTCTAAGTCATTGGCTTGCTGTGGATATCTTTGACCTCGTTCAATATGTTGACTTGGTCAGCGGTGCAGAATATGCCCCATCAAAAACTTATACCAGAAATGCCCAAATCTTATATACTAAATACCAAATTACAACTCCGGTGAAAAAAACGAACGGATTCCGACAAATTCAAATTTTACTCACTAAATGTAATATTTGTTTCCAAGTTTACCCTCCTTCTAATTTATACAACACACTACACACTCCCTATAATCTTCATTTAGTCTTCTTCCGCCTTTCTTCCTTTTTTTCCCAGATTCCATAAAATTGAAGTATTAAATCCTCTTGATTTCATGAACTCCAACTACAAGGTGCTGCACAAAGATCCACCAACCTTTCTCACCCCTGTAATTTACGCCAACAACATCCAATTTTCCTAAATGAAGAATCAAACCAATAGCATTTATGAATCCTAGTTTTCATTAAAGACATCAATTTGTAATACCTTGAAAAATATTGAATTCCTCATCAATTTGAAGGAGTTTGATGTCGTTTCTAGCTCGCCATCCTTCCTCCTTAGCTTTCTTAGTAGATATCTTGCAAAATAAAGAACACACAAATTCAATAAATATTAAAACTTACACAAATTGTAGGGATTAAGGAAGAAACTATGTGAAAAAAAATCCAGCATTAAGAATAGAGAACACGAAGTAAATAACCAAACTATGCGAGAATTCAATCATAAATGAACAAACCTGGTAACTTGATAAGTATTGATCAGAGGTGCGCCTTATAAGAAGGTTAATAAGTATTGATTAGATTCCAGAAGCAATATAGAATAAGATTGGTTAATTGTAGAGGATTGATTTAGGGTTTTTATTTTGAAAATTTGGGGGTTTCTTTAATCAGGGATAGTAATATGAAAGGGGGATGGGAGTGTTAGAGTAAATGTGGCTGGTGGTTTACTAGAAGGGCAAAACGGTCACTTTAAGTTTTTTTCCACCGGAATTGTAATTTGGTATTAAATATATAAGATTTGGGTACTTCTGGTATAAGTTTTAAAAAAAAATTATGTTAGGTATAAGATATGAAAAGTGGGGTTATGTAAGGTATAAGATATCAATTTACCCTAATATTTACTATAGTAAGAGAAATCATAATATTTCATCATAGAATGAGATTTAAGGTTTTGAATAATTAAATATGCAGTTCAGCTTAATGCAGTACCACTTATAATATCAATTCACTTTAGTTTAGCCTAATTTCGTTTTGTTTAGTTCAGTTCTACTCAAATTAATTTTAGTATATCTCTATTCAGTTCAGTGCAACTCAACTCTTCTTAACTGAGTTCAGTTCAACTCATCATGGTGACCAGCCGAAAAGAACAAGATCTGACCGGATAAGTATAATTATCAAAGCCCACAATGACACTTGAGAGACGGTCCTTTATTAGTTTATTAAAAGAGTCTTTTCGTTTCCTCTCACTGTCAGTTTTTCACAACCCTTTTATTATCGAGCTTGACTCGATCGATCAAAGTAAATTTTTATTTGATACTTTGTACGAGTACGTGTTTTTTGAAAGAACGTACTGCCTTTCAAATTAAAATTACGCAATGATTCCAAAAGGGAATAAATGAAGAGCACACGTAAAAGAAGAGGAAGCATCATAATTCATAATGATGATACTTGGTAATAATGAGTCATTATACATTACCCACCCCACCCTAGATAGTTGAGAGTAGTTTCGCTTTGATCATGAAATTTTACATCCATGGATTTTTCGAGCAAAGTTATGATTACTACTCCTAGTAGCTACGCCTAATTTATTTTTGGTTTTTAAAATATCCTTGCTTTTTTACGGGGTATTCACTAATATGATGCTTTCTTTTTCTTTTTATTTCACGAATCTTGTTTTTTTCATCATTAGACAGTAGACTAACTTTGTTTTGTCGCCAAACAATCGTTCGTGTATATGCTTAGCTACTACGTACGATATATACTTGTTCACCTACTTTATATACTTCATACTTGTACCGTTAAAAATATCATTATTCACTCACACAAAACTTAAATACAATAGTTTGATTTATAATATAATCTTGATAGTGCATTATATTTATTCACTATAGAGTACGTAATACATTTTTTAAAATATGTGTGGGATAATTTAAATCAAAGAGCGAACTGGCATGAACCGAATAAGTATATTAAAACATACTCCATAGGCCGTATGAAAAGCAATATATATACGTCTATGGAGTATAATGTATATATAATTTAGTAAACACAAATTAAAGTGGTGCCTTAACTTGAAGAAACAATCACCACCGACCCCACCTTGACTTGAGAGATGAGGTAAACGAGCTATGGCTATTGTTACCTTCCGTACAAACTCTTGGTGGAAGTCGCGTTTGTATTCGAAAGACCCAACTACCCCAACAAAGTGGGGGAGGTGGCTCACAATTGAGTATTACCGAGTATTTATTTATGGATCAGAGTCTACTTTTTGTGTCGCTTATAATTATATTACATTGAATTAGAATATACGTATGTATAACATATTCATATTCAATAACGTAATTAGAAGACTTTATATTATTATGCATGCAGGCATCAACGTTGAGTGCAAAATATTTCAGCTAAAACATTTAATATGACTATAATTGTACGTGGTCTTATGGTGTGTGACATTATCAAATTATCAACAATATTGCAACATATATGTGTATTTTTACCAAATTAAATCGCGAGATCTTGGAATAATGTGCCTCAGCCCGACACATTGATACAACTAGAAACTCTTAAAGTTTCAGATTATTTACATAATTGGATTGTGATTTTGGAGTGATTAAGTTATTTTACTACGAGGCGACTCTAAAAGATAATCCCTCCGCAATATGACTTGATTGCTTGAATACTTAATGGTATATTGTCCAATTCCAATAATAAATAAGATGGAAACAAAATTCGATTCAAAAGAGATTGTACTAATTGACAAAACATATAAAGTTGAGAAGAAATAATGAGGTATAGATACTTCCATAAATCATAAAGTTCAAAATGAGAGAGGAAATTTGTGGTGGGGCTAAAAATAAAAATATAAAATGCACAAAATTCATCAAATTAGTAATTGTAGCCTTGATGTTTAAGTTAGTGTTTGGTTCATAGTCAAGTGGTGTTTTATAATTAACTTCATTATCTACAATTAGAAGAACAATTCAATGTTGAAGAAAAACTAATGTAGCTAACTTTTGCAAACAAATTTTAAGTCACATCTCTTTACAACAATAAGGAATCCAATACCAAAAGCCAATACTTTTTTTTCCCTTTGAATCCTTTTATCTTTGTTTTTCATGATTTTGAGATTTTCTTGATTTTAAGGAGGTGGACCAAAAGTTTAAGTTAGCCTTTATCATCAAATTTTTAACTACATACAATGTTTACCTTTATAAGGGAAATTTATTCCATAAAATATATGTATATTTACAATTTAATGTACAATTTGATTAGCAATCGTATGAAAGTAAAACATACTATGTATTTACAACTTGTTTAAGTGGTAAGCTTTAAGCCAAATAGTCGTATTGAAAGTAAAACATAGTTTGAGAACATTACTTATTAGGTATACTACTCCTCAATCCAAAAATATTTCTTTTTGTAGTATACTCTTCAATAGTTATTTAATATTATTCCAAATATATATGATTATTTATACAACACATCAGGGCGCCTAAGGCCACAGGCGTGGGAACTGGGCCTCCGATTTTGGTGACCGAATTTATAAGCTTTATTGTGAAATCCAATACAAATCTCGAAGTATATTACACTTGTGCATTTATATTTCGGACCTCATTTTTTTCTAGTGCATCAGGCCTCTATATTTTTTAAGACGCCCCTGCAACACATAAACTAAATGAACCATGCTTCTCGTTTGATTTCATTAAATTCGTAAGTGGACTAGATACTAGTCACAATATTATAATTTTGTCCAATAATTAGTTTGATTATGTTAAATATGACCATAATACTCTACCAATAAATAATATCGAGTTTTGATACTACCCTCTCAAATACTCGTAAGTAATCGTAAGACCATATAAAGTATCGACTAGCACCTGATAACATCATGTTATTTTTGTAATTCAGACTTTTTCTTAAGACAAAAAGTCGATTAGCACCCGAGATTTCACCTGCTCGACCCGTTTGACAAGTCTAAACACAAGTATTTAATTACCGATTTGAGATTTAGAATTTTAGATGATAGAGGCTAGTAGTAGAGTAGTAGGAGTGGTACTAAAGTGAAGGAAGAAAACAAAGGGAAGACAGAAAAAGACCCAAATACACAAAGGAAGTCTACCAGGTGCAGGTAGATAGAGAGAAACGGACACATGAAAATACAAGGATAGAGCGACTAGAGAGTAGAGAGAGAAAGTAATAGAGAGAGAGAGAGAGAGAGTCCTCCGTGAAAGAGGTGGCGAAGGAGTGTGGAGGACTCCGACGAAGAAATAAGAATTGATGTTGTTGATGTTGATGATTGTGTTATGGAACAACATCACGACTTGGGTTTTCTTAGGTTGCTTCTTTCCCATTTTCATCAACTTTCCTTCCTATATTCCTCTAATACGACACCGTTTGATTCCTCCTGCTCTAACCCCACCCTACCAACTTCCTCTTTCCCCAGGTCTCCATTCCCTTTCTTTCTTTCTTTCTTTCTTTTTTTGCTGTTACTAGTTTATTCTGATTACTTATGGTTTACCCATTTTTTAATTTTAAAGTCTTCACCTTGATTATGATTATTGCAATTTCAAGTCTTTACCTTTTTAACATCTTTTTTTTTGGGGGATTAGTGTTGATTACATCGTTTAGATGTTTGTGTTTATCCTACCTGCTCTCTTGCTTCATCTTGTGTTTCTCTTTTGTAAATTTTGTATTTTCCTGGCTATCTGATACATCAAACGACTATTTTTTTTCCGGAATAAAATCAACTTGAGTTTAATTTTGTGGGTAAATACTCTCGGCACTAGTGATAGTTCATTTCCTGGGGTAATTTGTCGAAATTTATCAGGAAGTTAATGTGCATTGCTGACTAGTTTTGGCGTGACGTGGGAGGGGATTGGGGTATCTAAAGAGAATTTGTGAAAAGTTTTTTGATTATCGAGATTCACCTCTTGATGAAAGGGCCTTATCTTTACCAGGGGGTTCTGGGGTGGAATTGCCCGAACCTTAGTTCACGTGTATAATTTTGAGATGTAGTAATAATATCGCTCTTAATATCGCACATCCGACAGCCTTGCCTCGTCATTAAACTGATTGTCGTTTTGGCATTATGGTAATGTTATAAGATAGTCTGGGATTAGTCCTTTTTTAGGGATTAAGTTGGTTTTCATGGTCCTTACCTATCAACTGATTTTGCTACGTAGAGGATTTAAATTCTAAAAGATTGCTCATTTTGGTGTGGTTTACCACTTAAGATCCTATAGCTTTGTAGAAGTTATGAAGAAGATGGTTAGGATAGTGGAGAAAACTCAACTGATTGCTCATTGGTCCTTAAGTATCTGCTACTATTGGTACGAACCACGTCTCCATTTATCCCTTGTTGCTTTGAATGGTTTGCTCCTTACAAACGAGGAATCTTTCTCTTATATTTACCATTTTTATTTGGTTATTCTAATCATGATTTCATAATGTTAGGAGCTCCTATCACCAGCAACGTGTATATTCACATACTCCATCAAATAATGTTTTGATTTTTTCCTACAGAGTCGCCCAAAATCTGAAGCTTATCCTATCTAAGTTAATATCTCCCTCAGTTGTTCAGTTCTGTGGCAAAAGCTGAATTTCTTCTTTGGCCTTCAAAAAGTGGACGTATCTTTAACAATTTTCTTCACTAGAAGAGCTTTATAAGGTCACCGTTTCACGGGTATCAACCTCCCACTTCTCTCATGCACCCTGTGTCCCTGTTATAACCTAAAAAATGTTCCCTTTCATTGATGCAAGTTGCTATACTGCTAACTCTTCTAAATCGCTATAATAGAACACGTGGGCTCTGATATGCATTAATGGTGTTGCCGTATGCATTTTTGTCGTAGCATGGCTTGAGTATGAGTAGGATGAAGTCTGGACTATGACTTTTTAATATAAAGGAAGGGTGATATAAAGATTTGTTGAATTACTAGTGAGAGGTGACCACCTTATTAATTGCAACTAACTGTATTTAGATAAAGAAAGCGGTCTTCTGTTATGGCAAGTTGGCAACACATTCTTTTGATCTTGAAAACCCAAAAGCCACTATAGAGTATAGAGTTCAGAAAATTAATACTGTGGTTATACTCTCTGTCGCTCCTGTACGTGGAACTGTTGCTTGATAATCTCCTTGTCAGTTAAATTTGGCTTTTTGTTTCTGAAAGGTATGTCATATATGTATTGATATAGAAACGTCTGAGGAATGGTAATATCTTAATCTTGTATCATATGTGGAGGTGCAATAATATTCTCTTTTTTCTCTAGTCTCTACCTTCTATATTTCCGGTCTTAACATTTGTTCGTTTACCCTGCTCAAGATATGAAAAAATTCCGGGATGGAATGGTCTTGTATGTTAGGGCAATGTCATTGATTAAGTGTTTTGTTCTAAACCATTTACAGTTTTTTTTTTCCGTATATCTAATTCTGCCGTTATGAGGGCATTTAAAATTCCCATGGGGGCGTCTCACGGTCCATATCTCATGTTAAAAAGCATGCTCTCAATCTAATTAGTCCATGAATGTAATCATAACTTCTTGCCATTTTCTGGGAAAGTTACTGTTCTCTTTTGGCTCTTTTTAAGGTTTAACAGTTAGTAGTTGAAACTTGAAACGTATGCTTGAGTGCGGTTATGGATAAATCTGTTTCTCCCTCGTTTACTTTTTTACTTTATTTTTCCTCTCTGTTTTTCCTTGATCTTCCCATTTTGTTGATACGTACGTGGTCTTATCTTAATCTCACCAATCACGATTCCTTACCTTGGTTAATATTAGCCGATGTTGACTTCTTTTGGGATTATGCATTTTGTTACATGTGTCCACATTACTGGAATAGATGGTCATGGTATTGATATGTAGCTAACCAAGGATCATTAGAAATTGGTTTATTACTATATCTGTCTGCTTGCTATTGTGTGATCGATCATGTAGGTCATGGATTCTAGATGTATTTTGTGAAGCCCTTTTAAGGTAAGGAATCGTGTGATAAATCTAGATCGACAGGACTGCACTATTACTTTGAGTAGTGCTCTAAGATGTTAGAACCTAGAGGATATCTTTGCTTATTCCATTTGTTCCTCCAACATTCTCTTAATGGCTGAGCTTCAGATTTTCAAGATTTGTTTGCTACTTTGTCTATGGGTCTTCTTATAAAAATAAAAAAAAAACCTATGGCTGGTGAGTGTCAAAATGCCAAACACCTAACCTGGAGTTGTTAGGTAAGTAAATCTGTCTGGAAAACTTGTACATATTTGGGTCAGTATCCTTTATATATTACGGAAATACGGAGTACTATGGTTATGTCACTTGCAAGATTGCATCCTAAGCTGTTCCTTTTCTCTTTAGCTAACTAAACATCGGAACAATTTTCATGTTCAATAAGTTTTTTGTTTTCAAAAGGTCAATTGTGATAACTTATTTTGATGCTTTTATGAGTTTTATATACTTTCCTTGATGATTCTTAGTGTTGCTGAACTTGGGAACCAAATGTGTAGCTTCCATATAGAAATACCATCAGAAAATTGCACTTGAGTATACCCCCTCAGATAGACAAATGTCTTCCATTTTTCTTGTTTGTTTGATTCGTACATAATTTCTGATTTCATTGTTGGTTTACTTTTTAGTTGTCAAATATCATTATCGTCCTAATTTTAAAGGGTAATTTGGTTCACTTTCACTTTCGTACCATTTTTGGTTGACTTTTTGGGTACCTTTCTGTATAATTGGACCGCTTGCACATTTAAACCCTCCTTTTTTGTCTTCTAAATATTGTGCCATTGTTGAGAATGGAAGGTGTTACCTTTATTAGGACGGAGTGTTTACTTATTTGACGTTGAGCTTTCTGTTTGCTGATCCTAATATATCACGATAGTAGTTATGCCCTATTTGCTTTACACTGAAAGTTTAGCGTTGTATATGTAGATGGTGCTTCCTGGATATTGATGAACATCCTCCAGAAGAAAACTGTAATAGTGTTACCCTGAGCGCTGAAAAGACTGGAAAATCGAAAATGGCCGACCATTATAAGGCACCACCAATCAAAAGATCCCGTAAAGAAAGAAATCTTGGAAAGTCAAAGTCATCTGAAATCATGGATCCCGAAATTTGGAAGGAATTTCCGGAGGACCTTCTTGAAGCTGTAATTGCAAGGCTTCCTGTAGCCACATTCTTCCAGTTTCGGTCCGTATGTCAGAAATGGAATTCCTTGCTTACTACAAACAGCTTCTCTGAACACTGTTCTCAAGTCCCACAATCCCAACCTTGGTTCTACACTATTACTCATGAGAATGTGAATACTGGAGCCATTTATGACCCGCCCATGAAAAAGTGGCGCCACCCGACTATCCCTTCACTTCCTCCAAAGGTTATCCTTCTGCCGGTTGCTTCTGCTGGGGGTCTCGTTTGTTTCCTCGATATTGGTCATCGGTACTTCTACATTTGCAACCCTCTAACTCAGGCTTGGAAGGAGCTTCCCGCAAGATCCGTCAAGGTCTGGTCTCGCGTTGCTGTTGGGATGATCCGGGTTGGAAACCCTACTTATGGTGCCTACAAGATACTATGGTTTGGCCGTGATGGCGAATATGAAATCTATGATTCCCGGAACAACTTGTGGGCCCGTCACGGGATTTTGCCCTCGAACATCAAGTTACCGCTGTCACTGAATTTCCGTTCTCACACGGTGTCCGTCGGTGCGAAAATATACTTCATGCGTTCGGACCCGGACGGGATTGTGTCGTATGATATGGATAGCGGGGTTTGGAAGCAATACCTAATTCCAAACCCGCCGAATTCAACCGATCACAATCTTGCAGAGTGTGGGGGCCGGATTTTTCTGGTGGGTTTACTAACCAAGAATGCCGCCACGTGTGTGTGCATATGGGAGCTTCAGAAGATGACGCTCTTATGGAAGGAGGTTGACAGAATGCCAAATGTATGGTGCTTGGAATTTTATGGAAAGCACGTCCGAATGACTTGTTTGGGCAACACAGGTTTGCTCATGATGTCACTACGGTCCCGCCAGATGAATCGTATCGTCACATATGATGTGGCGAAAGGTGAGTGGCTGAAGGTACCGAGTTGTGTTCTTCCTCATGGGAGGAAACGTCAATGGATAGCTTGCGGGACTGCCTTTTACCCTTGCCTTACTGCTATCCCTTGACCCCGAGTGATCCGTGGCGTAACCTGGGGTGAGCTTTGAAAGCATAGGTGGTTTTAGCCCCCTTTTTTTAATGAAAGTATGTAAAACGTGAAGAGGCTTCATTTGATCCTCAAATTACTGAGGCCTTACTGACATTTATGGTTTGTATTTTTGTACCAAGTCCTTCGTAGTCGATTTCATTACGCTGTAAAAATTGACAACACATCTCCTGCTCAAGAGCAGCTTTTGCTATATCAATGTTGGCAAGTACTCAAGTACACTCTTTTTTAAAAGATGTGAGAAACTGCATTTAGGTTTGTACCGGGGATGAACACAGAATGCCAGTATGTGTGGCTTGTCTTCCCTTTATTTGGTACAAGTATAACCAGTAGCTCCCTACAACTGCCAAGGACACAAACTCGAGCGTATGACCTATATCATGTTCATGCAGTCATTCGGTTTAGCTTGCCTAATGTTTTTTGTCATTTCGTAATTTATTTTTGGGTTTTTTGTCAAACACAACCTTTAAAAAACTTTTTTTTTCAAACACGGCCTTTAAAAAAAAAAAGTTTGTAAAACACAACCTTTAATAATTTTTTTTTTGTAAAACACGACATTTTGGCCAGAATTTAACCACTTGCAATAGGGTGACTTTAAGTCGATATTTGAGGTAGCAAACGAGTTCCATTTGAGGTGTTTTTAGACTCTTTGGAAAGGTGGAAGTACAGGCTTTCCAATGGTTACTAATACGCTGGTGATAGGTGGCTTTATGTGGGGTCTATTGGTGTGTAAAGTAAGGTTGGTCAAGGAGTGAATTGGAGAGAGAAACAAATCAGAAAAACAACAATTCACTCCTTGATCAACCTTACTTTACACACTAATAAACCCCGCATAAGGCCACCTATCACCGCCGTATTGATAATGTCAGGAAAGCTTGTACTCCCACCTTTTCAACGAGTCTAAAAACACCTCAAACCGACCTCGTTTTCTATCTCAAATGTCGACTGAAAGTTACCCCGTTGCAAGTGTTCAAACTCTAGCCAAAATGTCGTGTTTAACAAAAAAAAATTATTAAAGGTTGTGTTTCACAAACTTTTTTTTTAAAGGTTGTGTTTGGAAAAAAAAGTTTTTTAAAGGTTGTGTTCAACAAAAAAACCCTTTATTTTTTTCTAAAACCAATCAGGCAATGATGGATATCTAACTTGAGCCAGTACCGAACATCTATAATTCCACACTTGTATGACCAAAGCTGAGAAGCTTGAGTCAGGGAACAGACATATGCGACTGAGACACTTAGGGACTTGATGGGAATCTATAGAGACAGTCAAGGACTGAAGGAGCTCATTTATGAGCTACAGCATTCTAAAAGCAGAATTTTCTTTGAAAGGCTTTCCTGTCAAGGAGAACTATACAAGCGATTTCCATAAGGTCATACATAGATGATACTCGAGGCACAATTGAAAGGCCTTCCTGTCAAGGGAGCACTATACAAGCGATTTTCATAAGGTCATATATAGATGATATACTCAAGGCACAATTCTCGGTTACAAAGTAGAATGGAGTGGCCCCCAAGAGCATCACAGTCACAACTCAAAGAGGTCTTTCATAGAATAAGTGAATAGAAAATAAGCATCATCACATTTTTTTAAAACATTTTCTCAAAACCAGTTTCGTAAACACAGCTAGTATATATTTCTCGTTTCTATTGTTGACCTAACACAGAAGGGGGGAGACCTCCGCAACACCAGCTGCATTTATGCCATTCCTCCACTTGTGGCAGTCCTGATAATCTGGAACAGAGCTGGGAGAAGATAGGATGAAATGGCATTAGAGAATTAAGCAAAACAGTAAATAGCAATAACTCCAGCATAGCTTTCAGACATTTCTGAATATAGAGTCTTACATGAACCGATGACTACAAATACGAAGAAGCCGAGCAAAATAGGGCCAACAGGATAATCTGCGCCCTTTTTGACGGTTGTCTCGGGAACAGACCCCCTCCTCGTGATGTTCTTCTGGAACTTTTCACTCTTCCTGTCTGCAAGGCGCCTTGATGTAGTCTACACAGAGGACACCAAGCAATATATGTCAATTTGACTCAGCTTACTTATTCTTACCCCAAATGGCCATTCTGGCCAAAGCCTCAAAGGCTGCCACCTATGCCAAAAAATGGGGCATATGTATGCAACCTAAGCCTTAGTGTTTAGATGTAGTCATATTGTTTCCAGTTTAATCCAACATAGAAAATTAAATCTAGAATTGCTATACTGCTATAGTGCTATTTCATAATACAAGAAGCTTAGATAGTCCGTCTAATGGGTCATTTTGCTAATTCTGCAAGTTTCAGTTCAAAATTGAATGTCTTTCTCTCTAACAGGAAATATCAATTCAATTCAATACATCCAAATTCGATAAAAAATAAGCGTCAGAAACGTAGCAAGGAATCGAGGATAGAGGATGCTTCAATCTACAGAAGCATGCCATATGGAGTAAAACATAGCTCAAACCAGTTTATATAAAATGATACAGTAGTCAGTACAATATATCAACAATGGTTGATTATTGATCTCGTCCTCAGAAAAGTTGGACAATCTGAAGACAATATTTAGTAGCTCAAAAGCATCAGCAAATGGCATTTCTACATTTCTAAGTTCCATTTTGCATAACTAAACTTGTGATCTGATATTGAGGCTTAGTTGGACTTAAACTGAGTTGTGGCAAACCGGAAACTCGACATCTACTAATACAAAACGTCAATTACAGAGTAATGCAGATCCCAGAGTAATCCCCCTTTACAAAAGGGGTTATTCAATTGATGCGGAAGCTCGGTAGTCTAGAGGTGGAGAGCTTATGACATCCCACAGGGTGAAATATTGATCCTATAATCAACATTTATGAATTAAATGCAATTCAAGGATCCAGATGTTGATAAAGGTATAATCTTTTTCTACCTCCCAGCAAAAAAAAAGGGATATTAATGTATCATAATCAAATAATTATGGAACTACTCTCCTTAATTTCAAAGATCCCATCTGTTTAATTCATCAGAACTAACAAAATCCCGAAAATCAAATCAAATATAATATTAAAGCATGAAAGGTAAATCATATATGATCTGCACAACAAAATCAGACTCCATATATTAACAACACATGAAATTGAATTAAAGATGAAATCTTTCGCAAGTATATCAAACATGGTAAACCACAATTGTAATCAGATCTGGAATTAATAATTACCATTAAAAAAAAGAGAGATGAAAGGAGAGTATACCATGATTATTGGTAGGAAGATGAGGGTTTGCTGGAAGAGGTGAAATCAGCTTCTATTTTTCCGACCAAACCGGGAGTTATGGAGTTAAATGTTTCTTGTTTTCAAATAAGAGGAGTCAAAGTTTTTGATCTGGTTTACATTGCCGGTCTGAAATATGCAGGCCCTTGTGCCACAACCCGTAATGCCATAGGCCCATACTTTGGTATTATTCTACGTCTCTACGATTTTACGACTCTACTCATATAGAATGAACTTTCTCTATTCATCAACATGTAAAATTGAACGAGTGTTATTAAAAATCAAGTGTAATTTTAAGTAACTTTACTATAATGTTTCTATTTTAGTTGTTTTTTTTCGTTGGTAAACATAATGATTGTTTATTCCTAATGACGATTCAGTATCATAAAAATGTCGATACTCCACAATAATCTCATTTGACACATCATATCACTTGTATTGTATTAATAACCCGCCATATAGCTCATGTTGTTATGATACTTAATACTTGCGCAAACCAAAATTGAATCCCCATTCGGTTTTATAGTTCATATATGACACATTTTCACAATAATATAAAGCAGCCCGAGTATTTTAACCCGTAGCCTTCTCGATTTTTTGGTCCGAAATTTGACCTGAACACCCGAAGGCTACATCTAATACTGCGTACTACAAGTACAAATTAATTAACCTTTTAAACTGTTGGTGCAAAACTAATCAGTAACAATGTAAAGCAAAGGAGATCAGAAAAATATAACCTGATTCGTAGTGACGTGGTAAAAGAGCCACTGCCTTGAAAACTATATTCCGGTACGACCGTGTGTGCGAGCTGAATTAAGCACCTCGCAAAGCCTCTACAAAAGGCTCCCTTGACCCACTAGTGATAGTGTAAGGTAAGAGGAGATATATAAACACATAAAACTCCCTTTTCTTCACCAACGTGGGACAATTTGGACAAAATAGAAAAGACTCATGAAGCCCTTATTTCCAACAATCCCCCACTAGGGGCGCCAGAGACAAGGAAGGAAAAATTCCGGGTAAAGGAAGGATTGGATACTTAGGTATCAATATCTTTCAATTTGAATTGACACTTTAGTGAGATGAGGAAACAACTTACTTACATCGAGTGAATATCTTACGATTTGAATTTCTAGCTGAGCTTCGGTCGATACCCCCCACAACACATATCATACCTTCAAAATTAAGATCGTTCCGCGATTTCAAAGTGCAACGCGCTCTTTAGAGCTATGCGTTTACCTTGGTAGTAACATATGTGTTCACAAGACTTCTCATAGTCTTATGATCATCACACCTACGTAGGTGGCTCAAGTGCTTCTCAATAACACTTCTTGCATGAGCCATTAAGGACATATGTCTAACCTTGTGTATGATTCATCAAGTGCGTCTCAAAAGCACCACCATTTAAGGCTATGAATCATATAATGTCATAGGAATAGAAACTTTAGGCCTAGTCACTCTTGACTTAAGGACTTAAGCCTCATTCCCCTCGACGTTTTAACGACTAGTCTCCTAGTCAACCCCTTAGTAAAGGGATCAGCCGGATTGCTTTCGGACTTCACATAGTCCAAAGCGATCACTCCATTATCAAGGAGTTGTCTAACTGCAGCGTGTCTGATTCGAATGTGTCGTTTCTTCGCATTATAGACATTATTCTTAGCAGCACCAATAGCTGCTTGTGAGTCACAATGTAAAGAGATCGGTGTTTGCCGACCTCCCCACACTGGTACATCTGCCAATAGGTTTTTCAACAAATCAGCCTCTTGTCCTGCCAACTCAAGAGCTATGAACTCCGACTCCATGGTAGAGCGTGCAATACAAGTCTGTTTAGTAGACTTACACGATATAGCACCTCCGCCCATGGTGAAGACATAACCACTAGTAGAACAGATCTCATCGTTACCTGAAACCCAATTTGCATCACAATATCCTTCTAACACAACAAGAAATCTATTATAATGCAAACAAAGATCAACTGTTCCTTTTAGGTATTTTAGTAAACGACGAAGAACATTCCAATGTTCACTACTAGGGTTATGTGTATAATGACTCAGTCTACTAACTGCATATGCAATATCAGGTCGAGTACAGTTCATAAGAAACATCACACTACCTAGGATTTTAGCATACTCTTCTTGGGATACACTCTTACCCAAGTTTTTACGTAAATGTATACAAGCATCGTAGGGTGTCCTAACAGGCACATCATCAAAGCAGTTAAACTTTTTCAACACTTTTTCCACATAATGAGATTGACTTAAGGAAATTCTTTTAGTGTTTCGAATAACCTTAACTCCTAGGATTACATCAGCTTCTCCTAAGTCCTTCATCTCAAATTGTGATGACAAAAATTCTTTGGTTTTAATTATTACCTCCAAATTATTACCAAGTATTAACATGTCATCAACATAAAGGCATATAAGCACACAATCAGATTCTATTACTTTTGAATAAACACATGAATCAGAATTGTTTACCATATAGCTATTACTTACCAAAGTGTTGTTAAATTTCTCATACCACTGTTTAGGTGCTTGTTTTAGACCATATAGTGATTTATTCAGTTTACACACCTTATTCTCTTGACCCTTTACCACAACCCTTCAGGTTGCGACATATAAATCTCTTCCCTTAGCTCACCATTCAAAAAGGCAGTTTTGACATCCATCTGATGTATAGAAAGGTTATGAATAGCAGCTAAGGCAACAAGAGTTCTAATAGTCGAAATTTTGGTCACATGTGAATAAGTATCAAAATAATCAATATCTTTCTTTTGTGTAAAACCTCTAACCACAAGTCTAGCTTTGAACCTTTCTATTGTACCGTCATGTCTCATTTTCTTTTTAAAGATCCATTTACTCGTAATGGGTTTACTACCTTTAGGTAAATCAGTCAACTCCCAAGTCTGATTAGACACAATAGAATCAAGTTCACTTTTAATAACATCTTTCCAAAAGTTAGCATCAATGAATTTCATTGCCTCACTATACGTTTTTGGGTGATCTTCTATTAAAAAAGCTGAAACAAATTCATCATTAGCACAAACAGTGTATCCATGTTCAAACAGCAAAGTTGAAACAAAATCAGCTCCAAAGTTCTTTGGACATCTAGGTCTCTTAGTTCTTCTAGGTTCAGCAATATGATCAATAGAAGTGCTGCTACTAGCATGTGAAGAGATATCATTAGATGTAACAGGTAAACTAGGAGGTGAATCAACATTCTTCTGTAATGGAAAAACATGCTCAAAAAACACAGCATCTCTAGCCTCAGATATAGAACGATCACTCAAAGACATGAATTTATAAGCAGAAATATTTTGAACATAACCTATAAAAACACAATCATAGGTCTTTGGTCCAACGGTAGGTCTCCTAAAGTCGGGTAAACCCACTTTAGCCAAACACCCCCCATACCCTAAGGTAACTCGGGTTAAGAGGATAGCCCTTCCAAATCTCGTAGGGTGTCTTGTCAATTTTCTTATGAGGTACACGATTAAGAATGTGACAAGCAGAAAGAATTGCTTCCCCCCACATATCGTCAGACAGGCCAGAACTTAAAAGCATAACATTCATCATCTCTTTTAAGGTTCTATTTTTACGTTCAGCTACACCGTTAGACTGAGGTAAGTAAGGTGGACTAGTCTCATGTATTAAACCGTTAGCAGCACAAAAGTCGGCTAGATAACTAGACTTATACTCGCCACCTCTATCAGACCTTACCCTTTTGATTTTTCTGTCGAGTTGATTTTCGACTTCATTTTTAAAGTTTATAAACGATTGTTCTGCTTCATCTTTAGTCTTAAGCAAATATACTCGGGTGTACCTTGAACAGTCGTCTATAAAGGTGACATAATAATTCTTTCCACCTCTACTTGCAACATTTTTGAAGTCAGCTAGGTCGGTGTGAATTAACTCAAGAAGACTCGTATTCCAAGTTGTAACAGGTTTACTAGGTTTCTTTGTGAATTTAGCCTCAACACAGTTAGCACATTTAGAGAATTCTTGACTCGATAAACTTGAAATTAAACTCATAGTTCTAAGTTTTTTTTAATATAGTCAACATTCACATGACCTAATCTATCATGCCAAACATCAATAGACTCAGCGATATAAACAGAAGTAGATGCAATATTATTAAAAACTGAATCAGTGTTGAATACAAAAAGACCCCCCAGACAGATAACCCTTGCCCACAAATTCCCCATTACACGACATTACAACCTTGTCAGCCTCAAAAACAAGTTTCAAACCAGCTTTTTTCAATAAGGCACCAGACACGAGGTTTCGACGCAATGAGGGTACAAATAAGACATTAGTGAAAGCAAGTGTTTTCCCCGTGGTGAGTTTGAGAAAGATCTTGCATTTGCCTGTGATCAATGCAGATGAAGAATTACCCATGTAGACGCATTCCCCATCAGCTACTTCCTCGAACTCAACAAATAATCCCTTATCAGCACAGATGTGTCTAGAAGCACCAGTATCCAAGACCCATTCAGCAACATTACCCACCAGATTTGCTTCCACAACCACAACAAAGAATGATATCATCATCACAAAGAACATTGGCTTCAATTTTTTCTTCTCGGTACATTGGTAGGCTTTGTGACCCGTTTTTCCGCACACATAGCAGACAATAGGACCCTTAGGTTTCTGAATCTTAGCAACTGGTTTGGTATGCTTCCCTGGACCATTCTTCTTAGCCGGACCCTGATTCTTACCTTGACCAACCTTGGCCTTACCCTTACCCTTGAACTTCTCAAAATTGGACAGACCACCAGACTCAACCAAATTAGCAGCAACAGTAGCATTCGCAGTTTGACTAACAGGCTTATCTTTGAGACGGTTTGCCTCCTCGGTCCTCATATGACTCACTAGTTCTTGGAGTGAAAGGTCTTTTTTCTTATGCTTTAGGTGGTTTCGGTATTCGGACCAGGAAGGGGGAAAGCGTTCTAAGAGAACATTGACCAGGAAAATGTCATCTAGTTTCATCCCCTCATTAACGACATCAACACATAGATTTTCATAGACATGTACTTGTTCCATGATAGGTTTCCCATCGACCATCTGAAATCCCAACTATTTACCCACAACATATTTCTTTTTCCCTGCGTCATCAACCCCATATTTCGTTTCCAATGATTCCCAAATGGTACGGGCAGACTTATGAATCATAAACAAATCAAACAGGATATCAGTCATGTTGTTTAGTAGATGGTATTTAGCAGTTTTATTGTCTTTATCAAACTTCTTAATAGCCTCTTCATTTGACTTAACTGCAGAAATAACAGGAGGGGTTTGTTCTGCAGTAGCATCAGTATCGGTAACAGTAGGAGGAGGGTCACTAAACAGAACATAATCGATTTCGAGTTGTTCAAAGAACATCAGCAATTTTTGTGACCAACGTTTGTAGTTGTTACCATCTAGACGCTCAAGTTTAGGCAAATCAGGAAGATTTTTAGACAGTACATACGACATTGTTACAGCAATAAACAACAACAAATATATAGTTTTCAAATTGTTGGTGCAAAACTAATCAGTAACAATGTAAAGCAAAGGAGATCAGAAAAATATAACCCGATTCGTAGTGACGTGGTAAACTGCACTCAGGCACGCCCACTCGAGACTGAGAGCATTGGAACGATTGAATTATCTTTACCCAGAAATTATAATAGAGAAAGAGAGAAGAGAGGAAGATGAGAATGTTGTTGTGGTTTTGAGGAGCAGATCGGAAGCTATATATAGCCTGATCAGAGAGCCAAAAATCGACTACTGCTTTGTAGGAGTCAAGGGCTTGGGCACGGCGCGTGCATGCGTGTGCGAGCTGAATTAAGCACTCACAAAGCCTCTACAAAAAGCTCATTTGACCCACTAGTGTTAGTGTAAGGTAAGAGGAGATATATAAACACATAAAACTCCCTTTTCTTCACCAATGTGGGACAATTTGGACAAAATAGAAAAGACTCATGAAGCCTCTATTTCCAACATAAACAAAGGTTAGGCCATCTTAATCTTAAATTATATTGTCATAATCCATTTATTCGGTATAGAGGCTTTGATATTATTGCTTCATGACCAAGGTCATGTATGGTTATACTTTGTTTAATTAATGCAACTTGGATGTCCATTCTTGAGGAATGAAACACCTAATCGCTTATGTAATCACGCATATCTGATCTACAAATTCAACTACACTTTAATTTTACTGTAATGTTTTTAAATACGAGTAATTTGTTCTCATGTGTATATATGTAGATGATCGATATGTTATATCTGATCTAGCTAGTAATATGAATAAACACACAATTAGTATTATCATGGAAAAATGAGTGGTCTTACTTGTCATGCTGAACAAATTAAAGTTAAGAGTGAGATTAGGTTGGAAATGTTGGAAAAGGAGGATAAAGTACTACGCGGGCATTTGAAAGCCAAGTTTCACCAAATTGTGAATGTCATATCCGACCATTAAGTTGCAAATGTTGAGAATATTGAACCAATGTCTCTTCTTGTTTTCATGCTGGGCCTGATGCGGTAGATACTCAAATGTTATTTACTATAACGAGTCATTGAGTAACACATAGCATGAACAAAGTGAGATTGATTAAGAAGAAAGAGGGCTGATGCATGTTGGATGCAACATGATGATTACGTTAAATGAATGGTTAATAATCCATTGGTGGCCTCGGGTTTCACCTTATTATTACAATTAGTCTCACTTTAGACGGATATATCCGTCTAAAGTGAAAGACGGGTCAAATATACTTAAAGTGGTGACATTTTTGGGTCCCATCATGTAACTTGTTGCTTCTATTATGCTTATAGTGGATGGATATTTGACTCGTCTATAACTATAAACGGATATCTCCCGTCTATAATGAGAATTTGTGTTATTATTATGCAACAAAGATCCTCTCCATTCCCTCTCACAAACTCATATAATAATATTATCTCATCTATACTCTATTAACCCTTTATTTTTATGCATAAATCGTGAACCGTTCGATATTAACATGATATAATCTAGGCCGTTGATAGATAATGACCTCTCCATTTCTTTTTAGGAAATGGAGAGAATTTTGGCTCATTATTATGACCTTGGCATTTTTGAGATGACAACTAACATCTTACATCTTGTCTTGTGTCTTGACATGTCATTCTAAATTCGGTGCATAACCATTGATTATTACTTCGTATTCATTATTGCATCATTTCATTTTCAATCAAGCTAATAAAGGACTAAAGGTTTCACTTCTCAAGTCTGTAAGTATGATTGTAAAGCTACTTTACTTTAATTAATTTGTCCAATGACTTAGGCTCTGTTCTTACTTATTTTTAGCTTAATTTAATTAGTTTAGCTCTATTCAGTTCAGCTCAGCTCAATTTAGCTCAGCTCTATTTAGTTCAGTTCAGCTCAGCTCCATTAAGCTCATGTCAGCTTACTAGTCTTTTGTACAATGACTTAGGCTCTGTTCTTTCTGGCTCCATTTCAAATGTAAATATCCTTTTACTAGTCTTTTGTTAATATTTAGATATTTTGTTTTTGTCTTATTTATCAAAGTGATAACTATTTGACCCATTTTAAGCTTAAGACAGCCAATATCCGTCTTAGATGAGAATTTGTGTATATCATACTACTGCCTGCTGAGCATCTGTCTAAGCAGCAATTTTTTTGTTGACAATAATGAAACATTATTATTAATAATAAAAACTTAACTAGTTACAAGACTAACCGCAGCCTGAGAATAGTATAGTGAATTTGAATCGGCAGAACTATTAACGTTTTTAGTAATCTAACTATCCCGTCATTCTTGGTAAAAAATACAGCGTCTCCGATTGCTTGGTGGTCAGCTGTTTTCATAGCTTCAAGTAGAGTACCCGCCAAAGTTTGGAGCATAGAGCTGGACTTAATACGTTTCCATTCTAACGAGGCTCCGTTAATATTATGATTATCCCATTTAATGGACATGGTAGATACAGGCAGCATTTTCTTAGCATACACAGCAACTTGGCGTATTGGAATTGTCTACCGCATGCTCCAATGCTTGATAGATAGTACTCCTAGTTGATAGGATGAGAAGTTGAGAACATGATAAAGCCAAAGTTAGGGGCATCACAACAAATTAAATGTTTAATGTATGCTCACTCGACTATTTTCTATAATTCGACTCATTGTAAACGGACACTATCCGTATAAAATTGTAAACGGATGTTGGACTTCTCATAAAATGCAAGTAGAAGGGTAAGTGAGGTATCCATTTTCCACCTATTTGCATTATCCAACCTCATTTTGTGAGAAAAATATTATCTGTTTATAACTTTATACGGATAGTGTCCGTCTAAAGGGAGAATTTGTGATTTTTCTAACTTATTAATTACAGTAGTCGTTGTTGCCTGTTGGTACTTTGTTTATTATTATTACTATCCACTTCTCAACTTTGTTTATTATTATTATTATTATTATTATTATTATTATTATTAGGTCTAAGAAAAAAAGTTAATTGTGTGAACATAAATTAGTGCGTGTTGTAAGGTAGTTGCTAACTTGTTATTGTATTTCATTATTTTAGAATAAAAGTTAATTGTGGTGGTTACTCATCTCTTCTCCTATCTATGAAACCAGGGGTTCGATTCCTACACATAGAAATAAACCAAACTCTTTGGCTTCGTATACACAGTAAGATAATCTTTATTATAACAAACTGGTTATAAGAAAAACTAGCCGAAAATAAATATCCATACATTTATTTTAAATGTCAATCTCACCTTTTATGAGGATGTCGAAAACAACAACAACATCAGAGCCTTAATCTCAAAATGATTTGGGGTCGTTTGACATGAATCATCCTTTGGGATCGTCCATGGGTGAACGCACACCTCAATGCGAAAAAATAGAAAAGAAAAAGTGAAAAACAAAAACAAAAGGGGTGTTAAGCATAATACAAAAGTCAGGTAAACTTATAAGTTTTAAAATCGAAGTCTGGATTTCTTTTACAAAAACTTAGAATTTAAATCGAGAATAAAGATTAAAACGATTTTGAAAACCGAAGTAAAACTTAAGGGTCCTTAATACCTTATAAGTGAACCAAGTATTAATATATAAGAAAGTTATTGGTAAAAAAGTATACTAAAATCCGAAAAGATTTTTTTTTTTTTAAAATTAAATAAAAATGTTAAATATCTTAAATAACATCAAATACTAAAAATCTACATGTATCATTGCCCTTCATTGTGCCCTCTCCGTCACCATTCCCTCATCCAGCCCGAGAAATCTCATATCGTGTTGTATCACTCTCAGCCTCAGGCATGTCTGTTTTGGTTTCCCTCTACCCCTATCAACCTTTTCTGTTGCCCAGGTCTCCAGCCTCCTAACTGGTGCGTTCATAGGTCTCCTTCTCACATGGCCAAACCATCCTAGTCGGTTTTCCATCATCTTGTACTCTATTGACGCCACTTTCATCTTTTCCCTAATCAACTCATTTCTTAATCGATCTTTCCTTGTATGACCGCACATCCACCTCAACATACGCATCTCCGCCACACTCATCTTTTGAATGTGGCAATGTTTCACGGCTCAACACTCGGAGCCATAAAGTAAGGCGAGCCTAATCGCCGTGCAATAAAATTTTCCCTTTAATCCTATCGCACGACGATTAGGCCCGCCTTACTTTACGGCTCCGAGTGTTGAGCCGTGAAACATTGCCACATTCAAAAGATAAAAATGTTTGTAAAATAAAAAGTCTTGCTTAAAATGATTGTATTGTATAAGTCAAAATTAAAAACTTGGTGATAAAATTAGTACACAGATCATTTAGTTTGATTCCGGATCGATCGTGTTAACTCAGGTTTTAATCGGGTTGATCTACTCATCTATACAAGTGTCGAGTAAGTTGTACGTTTGTAACTATTCAAAAAATTGTCAAGGCATAAAATAGAGTCAAAACCCCCCAACAAATAACTCACAATCCAATTTTCCTGGTAAACATTAGCCATTGCTGAATTTGCATACTATAGCGCTTTCACCACTGTCAAAATCTGCAACAACCGACTACATGCTTTATTTATTACTCCTTATTTTTACCCAAATTTACTACATTTCAAACTACAATAATAGTAGAATCTCCGAGTTTTTACTTCTTTTGGATGTTCTTCTGTTAATCTCAAATTAGTTGTTTGTTTTTGCTTTATCCATTATTTCTTGATCTGGGTTTTAATTGGAATCTTTTGGTGGGAATCTTTTGTTCAAGTGTGTGGAGATTCTATGATTATTCTTCCTTTTGCTGCAACTTGCTTGATAAAAATAACATTTTCTTAGTTGGTATCTTTTATTTTTGTATTATTCTCTTCAAATTTTGAATCTTTTTAGTAAACACTCTAAAATTTGACAACTTTGTGTACTTATCATCACAATTCCTAAAGAAAAAATAAAAACACCCACTTGATTTAATGCATAAATTTGCTTCATTTAATTGATATTTGCTATGTGATCCCAAATGAATTGGTTGATTAATGGTGGAGTGATGGTTGAAAAACCCAGATTGCTTGAAGATGGTAGAAATATGTTGTGGAATTTATGGGGGAAAATGACAGGAAATAGTTGCAAGATTAATCATCCTTATCATCAGTATATTGGGTACAAAAAGTTGAGGAAATTATGGGGGAAGAAACTTGTGATTTGTTGGGTAATTATTTGGATTGTTATTTGTTTATGTATCTTCTGGTGTATGACATCCTTAGCAAGTGATAGGAGAAAAGAGAGTTTAGGTAGCATGTGTGATGAGAGGGCTAGGATGTTACAAGATCAGTTTAATGTTAGTATGAATCATATTCAGGCTATGTCCATTTTGATTTCCACTTTTCACCATGGCATGAGTCCTTCAGCTATTCAACAGGTAATGATTTTCGACAGCCATTGCAATACATTTCTTGCTCTTTGGTAATTATTACTCCCTCGGTCCCAATCATTTGTTTACCATTGATTACTTTGCATAGATATAATGTGTGTGAACAGTGAACCCTTGTGGTTTTCCTGAATTGTTGGAATTGGATGCCTTACACTGTGCTTGCTGGTAATTAGGTTAATGATTGACACTAGACTTTAGTTTGAATTAGAAGTTTTATGGCATGAGGCCAAAGAGGCACCACTTTGGTTTTGGAATGTTATGGCAATCTAGAATAAAGCATTGCGGATCAATAAGCTCTCTATGGTTCTGTGTGATGAATTGGCAGAGTGCCAATGCAGTTTTAATTGTGCATGATTAGGAAATAGCCCTTTTGAGTAATACAGCATACACGACCCCCTTTCAAACGGGAGTCATTGAAGCATTCTATTGATGTTGTTATGCAATTTTACTTATGCCTTGACACTGTGCTTCCTGTTTTTCTCTAAGTTGGAACTTTCATTTTCTTACATTTTCCCCCATCTCATTGGGATGATTAGGTAAATAGAAAGCTAACTAACGTGAATTTTGTGCAGAAAACGTTTGCAAGGTACACTGAAAGAACTTCCTTTGAACGACCCCTCACAAGTGGAGTAGCATATGCTGTGAGAGTGCTTCACTCTGAAAGGGAGCGATTTGAGAAGGAACAAGGCTGGACTATTAAGAGAATGTATGATGTTGAAGAAACCCCAGTTCACAAGAATGATTATGCTGTCGAAAAGTTGGAGAGTTCTCCAGTTCAAGAAGAATACGCCCCTGTTATCTTCGCACATGACATCATTGCACATGTGGTTTCTGTTGATGTGCTAACGGGAAAGGTAGTTCTGATCTGATTGGTGTTTCAGATTGCTCCTGTCTATTTTCTAGGATTCTTGAATAATCAATGTTGCGAGTCAATTTGTGCTACTATAGAATTAAGCAGCTATTTCCATTTTTATTAAGCTAAAGTCTCACTTCTCTTTTGTTTTGGTTGTGATAAAACAATGCAAAAAACCTCATCAAAGTGGCTGTACTTCTTTTTATTGTGAATAGTTATTCCGTGCAATACTCTACGCAATTTTCATTATTTTCATTCTCAGGCATCCAAAAATAATCTCCCTTACCCCTACACTGGTAGGAGTCTTTGAGGCACCAAGATAATGTGGTTGCATATCAGTAACTCATAAGAGGCTGGTGCGATGATATTGGACTTTTCAATTCCAATAGGTCATAAGTGATTATACTTTGGTGAAAGTTATGGCATTAAAATTTGTTATCTAATCATCATTTATTATTCATTCATAGGATGATCGTGAAAACGTTCTGCGTGCAAGAGCAACAGGGAAGGGAGTTCTAACTGCCCCATTTCCATTGCTCAAAACAGGCCGCCTGGGGGTTATCTTGACATTTGCTGTTTATAAGAGGGATCTTCCTTCTAGTGCTACCCTTCAGGAACGGATTGAAGCAACAGATGGGTAAATATCTGTTCTCCATTCTGTTTAACTTGGTTGTTCTCTGTTTTTTAGCTGCTGCACCTGCTAGTTTCATAAATGATAGCGACTTCTGTGAAATCTGAATTGGTTCCCAGGATTAACCAACAATATATTACCCCCTTGTAGAGCAAATTTGAGCGTCATCATAATCATATGCATGTTGTCTTCCATGATGGCACTTACAAAATTCTTGGAATACTAGTAGCTACATGTGGTCTCATGCCAATGAGTCACATGTTGTACACAAAATATGCACATCTAATACTAATCTTAATTACCATGGAGTAAGGGTGCAGCCATGTACTATACTGACTAGTGCTTCTGAACAGGTATCTTGGTGGAGTATTTGATGTCGAGTCACTTGTAGAAAAGCTACTTCAGCAGCTTGCTAGCAAACAGAAGATCGTAGTAAATGTGTATGACACGACTAATGTCTCGAATCCGATTAGTATGTATGGTTCAGATGTATCAAGTGATGATTTACAGCATGTCAGCTTGTTAAACTTTGGCGATCCTTTTAGAAGGCATGAGATGCATTGCAGGTAAAGAGAGTACCCATATATTATATATCAAACTTATATGGAGATGTCTGATAGCTTTTGTGGTAAATTCATTAATTGGTGGTACATTTGAAATCTGTCATCATCTGAACTGCATCATGTCCCTTGTGGCTCCCATTAAACCCTTATAAAGAACAAATCCAGTTTATGTTTTATGTTGTTTTATGCCTTTGCAGCTTGCCATCTCATACTCATATCCCGTACTATTTAAAGGGTTATTATGAGGACCAGAAATTCTGAATTAATTTTACATGATTTCTGAAAGATTTTGTTTTGTTTGATTGTAACTTTGGAATAGGTAGCAAGGATATTGACTTTCGCTATGTTTTACAGGTTTAAGCAGAAACCGCCATGGCCATGGTTAGCAATTGCCACTGCAGTTGGGATTCTGATAATTGCCTTACTGGTTGGGCACATAGTCTATGCAACTGTAAATAGGATTGTAAAAGTCGAGGATGACTATCAAGAGATGATGGAGCTTAAGAAGCGTGCAGAGGCAGCTGATATTGCAAAATCACAAGTACACTTCTTTTTTTTCTTCTTCCTTGCATATATTGAATGTTTTTTTTAATGCTAAAAAATAAAGCAATTGCCGATAGTGTTTGCTTGATATAGGATTATTATGTTTGTGGAGAGCTAAACTAACTTTCTTCAATCTATTAGCGAAAGATATGAATATAGAAATTGTTAAATTTACTAGATAAAATTTTGTTTGCATGAAACTTGTTGCCTCTAGATGTGTCTATTTTAAACCATATGCTAATTCTAGTGTCCTAAGCCATTTTTATATGTTATCGAGGGATTATAGCGCGAATTTCAAGGCATTTTATTCCGGGCCTAAAACCGTGGATAATAACCTTCAAAACCAAGGGTGTTCGTTGTTCTTCAGAAACCGGAAATACGTTTTTATACATCCTCGTTTATAAGGACATTATATGTTCAAATTTGAAACAACATAGAATTGAGTGTACAACTTTTTTCTATCCACGGGTATTTTCTATCCATGGTTTTTGGCCGATTGGGGACCGAGATAAGAGGTTCCGAAATTCAAACCATAGTACCTGTATTCCATATAAAAATGACTCAGGGTATTAGAATTGGGATACGGTTTAAAATAGAGACTTTTAGAGACCTGAACACTACTTTTTAAGGTCGTATTTGTATTAGACATAGCAAGTTATATACTCCATAGTCTATTCTATGCTGTTTTGCGGGAGATCCGGACATTTTTATACGGTTTTGGGCCGACTGGCCCAGGATGCGAAATTCGCACCATAGTACCTCTATACCGTATAAAAATGACTCAAGGAATTAGAATTGGTGGATACGGTTTGAAATATTCATTGTTTTGAGAGAAATGAACATCCAATATTTATTTTAGGACATAGTAGCTTATATAGATTTCTCGGGCTTGATGAGGGAATGGTGACGGAGAGGGCACAATGGAGGGCAATGATACATGTGGATTTTTAGTATTTGACGTTATTTGATATATTTAATGTTTTTATTTAATTTTTAAAATTTATTTGTTCTTTTCGGATTTATTACAACTTTTTACCAACAACTTTCTTATATGTTAATACTTGGTTCACTTTCGGTTCTCAAAATCGTTTTAATCTTTATTCTCGATTCAAATTCTAAGCTTTTATAAAAGAAATCCGGACTTCGATTTTAAAACCTATAAGTTTACCTGACTTTTGTATTATGTTTCACTCCCCTTTTTTTTCACTTTTTTTTTTTTCTATTTTTTCGCATTTTTGAGGTGTGCGTTCACCCATGGACGGTTCTAAAGGATGATTCTTGTCAGCCGACCCCAAATCATTTTGGGATTAAGGCTCTGATGTTGTTGTTGTTGTTGTTTATTTAGCAAAAATATATTTCGGGTTTCGGAATCAACGAAAATACTGCTTCTAAAGGTTATTTTCCATAGTTTTGGGCCGACTGGCCCGGGATAAGAAGTCTCGAAATTCGCTAAAGCGATTTTCGAGACATTTTATTCGGGAAAGATGCTCCAATTCGAAAAAAAGTGACGTGGACCCATTTTTGATTAATAGTTTCAAGTAAACCCCATTTTGGTTATTAATTTACTTTTGAGCATTTATCTTCGAAAAATTAGTTTTCATATATATCTTCATTCGGCACTGTGCGGGTTATCCCTTTTCCCCCTTCCCCCAAATATTATGTTATTCTAATCTTCTTGTGTATATCTTGCAGTTCCTTGCTACTGTTTCTCACGAGATCAGAACTCCTATGAATGGTGTTTTGGGTAAATTTTGATTCAACCCTTTATTATGTATATAGTACATGATATGTGAATATGCTGTATTGAAACTTCTAACTATTATTGTTAGGGATGCTTCATATGCTTATGGACACTGACTTGGATGTAACTCAACAAGATTTTGTAAGGACCGCTCAGGCCAGTGGAAAAGCTCTAGTTTCTCTTATCAATGAGGTTCTTGACCAGGCAAAGATCGAGTCAGGCAAACTTGAGTTGGAGGCAGTCACTTTTGATTTACGTACTATTCTGGACGATGTTTTATCCCTCTTTTCCGTAAAGTCTCAAGAGAAGGAAGTAGAGGTAACAATGAAAGCATCTTGTCAGCTGTACTTCTATGCTGTGTTTAGGGCACTAATTTTACTTTTTTTTGCGGGACTTGGTTTTTGAATTTTTTGACATTCCAGCTGGCAGTCTTTATTTCTGAGCTTGTACCCGATCTGGTTATTGGCGACCCAGGAAGGTTCCGTCAAATTATTACAAATCTTATGGGTAACTCAATTAAAGTAAGTATGAAGATGCAAACCAGTAAGAAATATACTGAAGGCATCTCACCTTTTATTTTTCTAATTTATTTAACAGGCCGAATTATGCTCAATATACTGAAATAGGTTAACTATATTTCATTGCGACAGTTTACTGAAAGAGGACACATCTTTGTGACTGTCCATCTTTTAGAGGAGGTGAGGGACTCAACAGAGGTGGAATATGAGTTATCATCAAAGAATACCTTAAGTGGTCTGCCTGTGGCTGACAGACGAAAAAGTTGGAATGGATTTAAAGGCTTTCTATCAAAATGGGCCCAATAGTCCTCCATTGTCATCATACAATTCTGTCAATGTAATTATTTCTGTTGAGGATACAGGTTGTGGCATCCCGTTTGATTCTCAGTCTCGCATTTTCACTCCCTTCATGCAAGTAGTTCCTAGAAATGGAGGCACAGGCATAGGACTTAGTATAAGCAAGTGTTTGGTTAGCTTAATGAATGGGGAGATTGGGTTTTCTAGTGTGCCAAAGGTTGGTTCTACCTTTACATTTACTGCCGTATTTAGCACAGCTAGCTCTAGTTCAAATGAGATTAGGAACCACTCTAATCTGGCATCAGCCGAATTACGAGGCATGAAGGCATTAGTTATAGACCCTAGCCAAGTGCGAGTAAAGGTTGCAAGATATCATATCCAACGTCTAGGAATAGATGTTGAAACAACACCTGATTTGAACCAAGGTCTTACTATGATTAATTCCGGGAAACCGTTCATTAACATGGTACTTATTGAGGAGGAACTTTGGAGTGCGAATTTGAAAGCAGCCACCCTGTTTGTCAATAAATTGAAAAACACGGTCTACGACAAGGTTCCCAGACTTTTTCTTTTGGCTAATAGTATAAGCCGCGATGTCAACACTCCATGTGTTATCATGAAGCCTCTGAGGGCAAGCATGTTGGCTGCATCCTTACAGCGAGTCATGGGTGTTGGAAACAAGGGGATCGTTCGGAATGGAGTGTTTCTGAGCTTACCACTTCAGCATCTTCTTCATGGGAGAAAAATTCTGGTTGTAGATGACAATGCTATTAACCTTAAAGTGGCTGCGGGTGCTTTGAAAAAGTATGGAGCTGAAGTTGAGTGTGTAGATACTGGGAGAAGAGCTGTGGAAAAGCTTAGCCCACCTCACCACTTTGATGCATGCTTCATGGATATCCAGATGCCTGAGATGGATGGGTAAGTATCCTTATATGTCCCATAAAAGGTCTCTTGATACTTTAAAATATATTTGCCTTCTTGGAGCATATTTCGAAAAGGCCCACAAATCCGTATAGTATTCATTCCTCGAACAGTTTACATTTCAAATGGATCATAGACTCATTCTTTAGTTCTGATTTACAATGGAATGAAACAAAATACCTCAATACAAGGGCTATGCTTCTTAATGTTAAGTACTAGTCATTAGCTGCAATTATTGCCACAATTTTCACAATGGGTCATCGATCCAGAGTAGCGTCTGTGTTCTAGTAAATAGCGTGCATCCGATCTCTCCTTCCCTTGTCATTTGCGGGAGCCTTTGAGACAGACAATGTTGGTTCTATTCAGTCCCCAAGTCCTGAACCTAAAGTTTACATATCTCATATGGTCTGTGGATGCCAACTTGCATAAAATTCTTAAGACAATATAGTGTTTTTTGTTTTCCTTTTTTTGGCGAATAGTGCTCGTCTCTTGAAGCAAAAAATGAACTGTACTGAAGGTTGGACTTTATGCAGATTTCAGGCTACAAAGAGAATCCGTGAAAGAGAGTTTTGCCTCAATGACCGTATCCAACATGGTGAAGCGATCACAAAGGGGTACGAAAACATGTCAAATTGGCATGTTCCTATCTTGGCTATGACAGCAGACGTTATCCAGGCTACTCATGAGGAATGCCTGAAGTGTGGAATGGATGGGTACGTCTCGAAACCATTTGAAGCCGAACAACTCTATCGAGAAGTCTCGCTCTTTTTCCAAACAAGTGCGTACCAAAATGAGTAAGGTCTCATTTTCAAAGGGAAAGCAAAAGCTTCTTGTCCGCTTGCTCTGTGCTTCATAGGCGTGCTTGTTTTGCTTATAAGTAAGTTTCTATCCTTTTGCTCTCAACTTTTTTTTTTTGAAACCCAAAGGGGTAAAATCATTAAAATCAACCAACGAAACAATCGGCTACCTCAGGTAGCTTTCCAACCCAAACCGTTTTCCCTACACCTATCCAGACATGCGCAAGAGCATGAGCTACCTCATTGTTTACCCTACTTGTATGTGACCAAAAAACAGAACTAAACGAAGAACAAATGTTAAGAATGTCATCTCATACAATAAAAAACATACTACGCCCCGTCTTCCGCATCTTGAGCGCGTCAATCACCTGCATACAGTCACTTTCCGCCACAATAGCTTCATGTTCCGCAAGAACCACAACTGCTTCCGCTACCCTTGGTTCCCAAACTTCGTTCTTGGAATGTGCCATGCCCCACAAAACCTTCCCCGTATCATCACGTAACATTATGACACACCGCTCCCACACCCACGCCCTCCTTAACTCCTGCATCAACGTTTAATTTAACCCACCCCCTACCCCTTACCCCCTACCCCCATCTCCTCGAACCTCCCCAGCCTCGCCCCCGCCCTCCCCATCGCCCAATACCACCTCCTCCCAACCTCCCTCAATCTCATCTCCTCCACAACATCGCACACCCTTTTCACACCTCACCCACCTCCACACGGCTTCCATCAAAAACCACCCGGTTCCTAGCTTCCCAAATTGCCCAACACCCCACCATCATAGTTTCCCATCCTGTCTCATCCATCTCCCTCCACCGTCCCTCAACCCAATCCCGAACCCCATGAGTTAAGGATTATTAATTCTCAGTTAAACTGTTTTTTTTATTCTTTTGTGTAAAGCGAGCCCACAGTGGCAGTTTTGATATTGACGGGTTTCAAATCCCACGTCACAAGTACCACCACTCAATAATTTTACTCACTAAGTTTATTGACACGATCACAATTGATAGTGTAGTAAAATAATAATTTTAAAATGTTTTATTCGGTTGCATAGAGATGGCATTAGTATTTTCTGTTCTCCCATTGACTAATTGTTTCATGTTGTATTATGTTCAGAACTTAAATTTATTTTGCATGGAGGACTACAGAGATCGCTCAAATGTGACAAGCATTAGTGGATTACCCATATGTAAGATGGCTGCCACCGTGAGACATGATGTCCGTATGCATCACGACTTTCCTATGTAAGGGAAGAACCTTCTTGTATCTTCTCGATAGTTTGTTGCTCCATACTCCTTGCAGTGACCTTGTTCAAGAGTCGATAGTTACTAGAGCCTTCGTTTGGACAACGTTGTCTGTATTTTGGTATTATATGTTGTTTCCAGTTGTGATCGTGTAAAACTGGAGACAATGTGCCATAAATGCAGTTAATACCTCCTCAAAATACAGCGGCAATAAACTTCAAAGCGGTCATAAATCGTAATGTGGTGTCACAGTCCAGAATTAATATTCTGCTTTGTATTAGAGTTAGACATGGACATTAGAGAGTGACATTTGTGGAGAAAGCGCCATGTCTGTATAGATTACACGGTAAGGTCAGGTCAGTCTTTGGCTCATTGTTTTTGAGATGAGAAGGGACATAGTTGTATACTTGTAGGACCTCATCTAATGTAATTAGTACAAGTATAGTATAGGGAGGTGTGTATAATACATTCAGATTTCATTTACTGTAAACCTGTAAGTAGTATAGTTATTTAAGCTGTATATACATTCAAAATGCTACCCATATTTATAGTTCCAATCTGTATACCATGTAAACGTTAGAAGATTTGTTGAAAGTAGCAAATGATCGAGAACTTTCTAAACAGACACATACAACCAAGGCGTGCCTGTTTTATTTGACCCGAGGAATCGTTCGTGTGATTTCCGTTCGTTTTTGTTCAGGGACCCTCGCATGAAAGACGTTAAGAAGGTTGTACCGGACCACGTTTCATTTTCTCAAGGCTTTTCTACCAACTGTCCGGGGTTGGTTTAGGAGCTACCTTATCCGATTTTATGGCCAATAAACAAGTATATACACTATTATCTGATTTTCGCCAAGGATGGTTTATTGCATACCGGTACTCTCAAATAACCATCGTTCCTCCTCAAAATTTGTGTGGCCGCTTTATCTGACCCGAGGAACTGTTAGTCTGATTTACTGACATTTTTGTTACGGGACCTTGAAATCCCGAGAACCGTGTATTTATACACTTCAATTTGAGCCTTTCAGAAGTTTATGCCGGGTCACATTTCTTTTCTCTCGGCTTTTCTACCACATGTTCGGGGTCGCTTCAGGAGTTACCCTATTCGATTTCACCCCCCAAATAACAATTATACATCCATTTTTTACAAATCATCCGAGTTTCGGCTAAGGCTGTATTATCGCATACCGAAACCTCAAGAGTCTTTTGTAGCTCCTCAAATTTTGTATGACCGCTTTATCGATTCAAGGAACCGTCCTTATGATTTAAGGAAAGGATATTTTTGTTCTGAAACCCTAGAATCCGAAAACCATATATACACTTCAACTTCAGCCATTTAGAGGTCGTACCGGTTAGGGGTGAGCAAAACCGGTTAACCGAACCGGATTTGAAAACCGGTTCGGTTACCGGTTTTCAAAAACAGGTTTTTCCCAAACCGAAACCGCCCCGGTTTTAAACCGGATAACCGGTTTTTTAGCAACTTAAAAACCGGATCCGAAAACCGGTTATCCGAATCCGAATTTATAAACCGGTTTTAACTTTTTTTACTCCCAAATTGACGCTTTTCAACACACCTCTCCATCCTAACTCTTAAATTCCTACATAAACCATCATGCATCCCCATTAATTCAACCAAATCATACGTCTTTGTTTATTTTATGTCATTTTTTTATTGTTTTTTTCCGAAAAAAAACTAAACCGGTTTAAAACCGGTGCCCGGTTTTGTTTTTTTAGGACCCGAAACCGAACCGGATTTCCCAAAAAAAAAACCGGTTCGGGCACCGAACCGGAAAAAAACCGAATTATCGGGTTTCTTAATTCGGTTATCGGTTCGGTTTCGGTTTAAAAAATCGGTTCGGTTTATTTTGCTCAGCCCTAGTACCGGTCACATTGCTTTTTCTCCCATTTTTTTTTACCACGTATACGGGATCCTTTTAGGAGTTACCATATTCGATTTCAGCCTCAAATAACAAGTATTAATCAATTGTTCACAATTATCCGATTTCTGCCCTCAAATGTTCTATGTTGCTACTCAAAATTTTTGTGGCCGCTTTATCGTAACCAAGGAATGACCCTGTGTTTAACAAGCATTTTTTTTCACAACCCTAGAATTACGAAAACCGTGTATTAAATACCTCGATTTGAGCCATTCAGGAAGGTGTACGGGGCCATGTTTTTTTTTCTCTCAGTTTTTCTACCACGTGTCCAGGGTCGCATCAATAGTTATCCTACTCAATTTCAGCCCCAAATAACAAGTATTAATCCATTGTTCACGATTAATCGATTTTCGACCGAGCCTGATTTATCGCATAGAGGCACATTCCGTTTTGGTAGTTGATCTTGTATGATGAATTGTCATGGTATTGAGTTTGCTAGTGAGCGTTATGGAAGTATGACAGAGTTGGGAACACTTATGTTGTGGGTATTCGATAGTACCATGGAGTTAGTATTGAGAGACTATGTTGTAGTTGAGACGATATCGTGAGCTATGTTGTGGAAGTGAGCATGGTTGGTAGAGTTAGTGTAGGTGTCCATGTTTTATAGGTTGGGTTGGAACTTCGGGGACGAAGTTCTTTTTAAGGAGGGAAGATTGTAATACTACGGTTTTCTAAGTTGGTTACTCGGCCGAATATGGCTTGCTCGGCCGAGTAAGTGTGTCGTGTGTTCTGGACAGTTTACTGCCCAGGAATACTCGGCCGAGTATGGGAATACTCGACCGAGTAGAGGATACTCGGCCGAATATACTCTATACTCGACTGAGTATCCGGTCTGACGGGTTTAATTCCGCGGTTTGGTTAAGGTGATTAGAGATTATATAAATTATGCTTTTACAGTTTCTAAATCATTTTTACCAAAATCTAACGACGTTCATCTCTCTCTAATCACCCTAATCACTCTAAAGGCTAATTGATTGATCGAAAGTCTACACTTCCGTCTTTTGTCTCGATTTCGTTGGTGAGTCTCTAGTGCTTTGTAATAAGTTAATAGATTGTTTTTTAGGGTTTTGCCCTAATTATTGATTTGCGTTAATTTGGGGGTTTAGGGTTTGGTCATCATATGTGTGTTGATTGTTGATTATCATTGTTGTAGGTGACGGTGTGGTATTCGTTATGCATTTGTATGATTGTTTGCAGCGTAGCGGATTGCGAAAAGGTAGGGTTTCCGTACTCAGTTCCTGTTTAATTGATTTGAGATTATGTTGTTTTGCGTACGATTGTTTGTCTGCTGATCATTGTTGGAGTGTTGGTGTGGTGTTGGTGTTGGTGTTGTGATGATTGTGGTGGAGTCACTTGCGGGAGTGGCTTCACACCCTAGTTCGCCCTCCGTGGAAACCGCCACGGGAGGGAATGGAATGTACGTGCACATAAGGGACAGGGATATCGCTCGTTGATGAGCGGGGCTTAGGTGAGGATTGGCTGCGGTCCCCCACTGGCGGCGAGGATTGCCTATTGCGATGGGTAATCTGGCAGGGCTACACACTTTGGTGTGTAGTCGGTTACTGTGTGAGATCGGGAGACCGGAGGAGGATGATGATCAGCTGGTTGCCTTTTGTACTGGTCTTACTTTGATTATTCAGTAACTCACCCCGTTGTTATTTTATAAAATCTGTGGTGATCCATTCGGGGATGGTGAGCAGATTGTGACGGGTGATGCAGTTCTTTAGCTATGGGATAGTTATGGGGAGTCATCACTCGAGTCTAGCTTCCGCCGTCAAGAGACTTAGCTTGCATTCTTTGTAGTTGTTAGACATTTCACAGTTGTACTATGGTTTGGTTTTTGGAAACATGTAATCGTTAAACCAGTTGCACTTTAATAAATGTGTTTTGGATTGTTAACTTTGATATACTAATCTCGGGCAACCGAGATGGTAACAGTCTTTCATGCTAGGGTAGTCCTTGGTAAGGTACCTTGGTATCAGGGGGTGTTACATTTGTTCCGAGACTCTCAAATCTAGAAAATTGTGTATTATACACTTCAATTTAAGCCGTTCGGGAGGTCGTAGCGGGTTACGTTTTTGGTCCTCTCGATTTTTCTACCACTTATCCCAACTCCCGGGGTCGCATCAGAAGTTACCATATTAAATTTCATCCCCAAATATCAAGTATTATAAATTGTTTACGATTATCCGATTTTCGCCCGAAATTGATTTATCGCATATCGGCACCATCAAACGTTCTCGGTTAATCTTCAAAATTTGTGTGCCTACTTTATCTGACTAAAGGAATCATTCTTGTAATTTAAGGGCATTTTTGTTCCGGAACTCTGCAATCTCGAAAATTGTGTATTATACACTTCAATTTAAGCCGTTTGGGAAGTCGTAGCGGGTTACGTTTTTGTTTTTCTAGCTTTTTCTACCACGTGTCCTAGGGTCGCCTTAGAAGTTACCATATTAAATTTCAGCCTCAAATATCAAGTATTAAAAATTGTTTACGATTATCCGATTTTCGCCCGAAATTGATTTATCGCATATCGGCACCATCAAACGTTCTCTGTTAATCACAAAAATTTGTGTGCCTACTTTATCTGATTAGAGGAACCATTTGTGTGATTTACGGGAATTTTTGTTCCGGGACTATAAAATTCCGAAAATTGTGTACTCCGTATTATACACTTCAATTTAAGCTGTTCGGGAGGTCATATCGGGATACGTCTTTTTTCCACTGGGTTTTCTACCACGTGTCCCGGGGTCGCCTTAGAAGTTACCATAGTAAACTTCAGCCCCAAATAACAAGTATTAGTACATTGTTTACGATTATCGAATTTACGCCCGATATTTGATTTATCGCATACCGACACCATCAAACGTTCTCTGTTAATCTTCAAAAAATTTCTGCCTACTTTATTTGACTAGAGAAACCATTCGTGTGATTTACGGGCATTTTTGTTCCGGGACTCTGAAATCTTGAAAATTGTGTATTATACACTCAATTTAAGCCTTTTCGGAGGTCGTACCGGGTTATATTTTTGTTCCTCACGATTTTCTACCATGATTCCCGGGGTTGCTTTAGAAGTTACCGTATTAAATTACCGCCCCAAATAACAAGTATTAATACATTGTTTATGATTATCCGATTTTTGCCCGAAATTGATTTATCGCATATCGGCACAATCAAACGTCCTCTGTTAATCTTCAAAATTTGTGTGCCTACTTTATCTGACTAGAGAAACCATTCATGTGATTTATGGGCTTTTTTGTTCCGGGACTCTGAAATCCCGAAAATTGTGTATTATATACTACAATTTAAGTCGTTCGGGACGTCGTACCGGGTTACGTTTTCGCTCCTCTCGGTTTTTCTACCACGTGTCCCAGGGTCGCCTCAAATGTTAACATATTAAATTTCAGCCCAAAATAACAAGTATTAATACATTATTTTCGATTATCCGATTTTCGTCCGAGGTTGATTTATCGCATACCTGCACCATCAAACGTCTGTTAATCTTTAAAATTTATTTGCCTACTTTATCTGACTAGATGAACCATTCGTGTGATTTAGGGGTATTTTTTTTCCTGGACTCTAAAATCTCGGAAATTGTGTATTATACACTTGAAATTAAGCTGTTCGGGAGGTCGTACCGGGTTATATATTTGTTCCTCTCAGTTTTTCTACCACGTGTCCCGGGGTCGCCTCAAAAGTTACAATATTAAATTTCAGCCCCAAATAACAAGTATTAATGCATTGTTCACGATTATACGATTTTCGCCTAAGGTTCTCTTTTAATAATGTTCAAAATTTGCGTGCCTACTTTATCTGACTAAAGGAACCATTCGTGTGATTTATGGGTAATTTTGTTCCCGGTCTCTGAAATCCCGAAAACTGTGTATTATACACTTTAATTTAAGGCGTTTGAGGGGTCGTACCGGAATCCGTTTATGTTTCTCTCGATTTTATACCACGTGTCGCGGGGTTGCTGGTCACCTCAGAAATTACCATATTAAGTTTAAGCGCAAATACTAAGTTTTATATACATTGTTAACGATTATCCGATTTTTGTCCGAGGTTGATTTATCGTATATCGGCACAATCAAACGTTCTATATTAATCTTCAAAATTTGTGTGCCTACTTTTTCTGACTAGATGAACCATTCGTGTGATTTACGAGTATTTTTTCCCGGAACTCCGAAATTCCAAAAATTGTAATACACTTGAATTTAAGCCATTCGGGAGGTCGTACCAGGTTTCATTTGTTAATCTTCAAAATTTGTGTGCCTACTTTATCTAAATAGAGGATCCATGGCTGAAAAAGTATTAATATATTCTTCAAAATCTTCAAAATCTCGGAAATTGTGCATTATACACCAAATAAAAAGTATTAATATATTCTTCACGATAATCCGATTTTCGCCCGAAGTTGGTTTATCGCATACCGACACCATCATACGTTCTTTGTTAATCTTCAAAATTTGTGTGCCTACTTTATCTGACAAGAGAAACCACTTCTGTTATTTTCGAACATTTTCGTTCCGGCACTCTGAAATCCCGAAAATTGTGTATTACACACTTCAATTTAAGTCGTTCGCTAGGTCGTACCGGGTTACGTTTTTGTTTCTCTCATTTTTCTACCAACGTGTCTCGGGTTCACCTCAGAAGTTACCATATTATATTTCAGCCCCAAATAACAAGTATTAATACATTGTTTATGATTATCCGATTTTCTCACGATGTTGATTTATCGCATACCGGCACCAACAAATGTTCTTTTTTATTCTTTAAAATTTGTGTCCCTACTTTATCTAAGTAGAGGAACCATTCTTCTGATTTACGGGCATTTTTTTTGCGGGACTCTGAAATCCCGAAAATTATGTATTATACATCTCAATTTAAGCCGTTCGGGAGGTTGTGTCGCGTTACGTTTTTGTTTCTCTCGGTTTTTCTACCACGTGTACCGGGGTTGCCTCAAAAGTTACCATTTTAAATTTCAGCCCAAATAACAAGTATTAATACATTGTTCACGATTATCCATCAAACGTCTGTTAATCTTCAAAATTTATTTGCCTACTTTAACTGATTAGTTGAACCATTCGTGTGATTTACGGGTATTTTTTTTTTTTCCGGGATTCTGAAATCCTGAAAATTGTGTATTATACACTTCAATTTAAGACGTTCGGGAGGTCTTACTGGGTTCCGTTTTTTGTTCCTTTCGGTTTTTCTACCACGTGTCCCGGGGTCGCCTCAGAAGTTACAATATTAAATTTCAACTCTAAATAACAGGTATTAATACAATGTTCACGATTATACGATTTTCGCCCGAGGTTGATTTATCGCATATCGACACCATCAAACGTTTTCTGTTAATCTTCAAAATTTGTGTGCCTACTTTATCTCACTAGAGGAACCATTCGTGTGGTTTACGGACATTTTTATTCTGGGACTCTGAAATCTCGAAAATTGTATATACACTTTAAGAGTTCAAGTTAAGCTGTTCGGGAGGTCGTACAGGGTTACGTTTTTTGTACCTCTCGATTTTTCTACCACGTGTCCCGGGGTTGCTTCAGAAGTTACCATATTATATTTCAGCCCAAATAACAAGTATTAATACATTGTTTACGATTATCTGATTTATAACAACCCGACCCGCCACCGTCGTAACACAACCCCAATAAGATGGGTGTGCACCTTTGGGCAATTATTTGTCCTTACTTAAGCCCAAAAGTACAATGCCTTGTTACTAAGTGGTGGCTGGAATCATTTATAAACATATCACAAGCTCCATATTTTCCCTATATGGGACAAATTTCCTCTCAATTTCTTGGGGTGTTACATGATTTTCGTCCGAAATTGATTTATCGCATACCGGCACCATCAAACACTCTCTGTTAATCTTCAAAATTTGTGTGCCTACTTTATCTTAGTAGAGGAACCATTGGTGTGATTTACGGGCATTTTTGTTTCGGGATTGTGAAATCTCACAAATTGTGTATTATACACTTCAATTTAAGCCGTTCGGGAGGTCTTATCGGGTTACGTT
The DNA here is from genome assembly GCF_048544455.1 of Silene latifolia. Taxonomy (NCBI): domain Eukaryota; kingdom Viridiplantae; phylum Streptophyta; class Magnoliopsida; order Caryophyllales; family Caryophyllaceae; genus Silene; species Silene latifolia. Next base: position 199,070,866 of record NC_133527.1, read on the forward strand.
TTTGTACTCTGAGTTTTCCTACCACGTGTCTCCGGATCGCCTCAGAAGTTACCATATTAAACTTCAACCCCAAATAAAAAGTATTAATACATTGTTCACGATTATCGAATTTATGCCCAAGATTGATTTTTCGCATACCGGCACCATCAAACGTTTTGTGTTCATGTTCAAAATTTGTGTGCCTACTTTATCTGACTAGAGAAACCATTCACGTGATTTACAGGCATTTTTGTTCCGGTACTCTAAAATCCCGAAAATTGTGTATTATACACTTCAATTTAAGCCGTTCGGGAGGTCGTACTAGGTTACGTTTTTGTTTCTCTCGTTTTTTCTACCAACGTGTCTCGGGTTCGCCCCCGAAGTAACCATATTAAATTTTAGCCCCAAATAACAAGTATTAATAAATTGTTCACGATTATCCGATTTTCGCCGAAGATTGATTTATCGCATACTGGCACCACTAAACGTTCTCTGTTAATCTTCAAAATTTGTGTCCCTACTTTTCTTTCTAGAGGAACCATTCGTGTGATTTACGGGCATTTTTGTTCCGGAACTCTGAAATCCAGAAAATTGTGTATTATACACTTCAATTTAATCCGTTCGGAGGTCGTACCGAGTTACGTTTTTGTTTCTTTCGATTTTTGTACCACGTGTCCCGGGGCCGCCTCAGAAGTTACCATATTAAATTTCAGCCACAAATAACAAGTATTAATACATTGTTCACGATTATCCGGATTTTCTCCCGAGAGGTTGATTTATAGCATACCGGCACCATCAAACGTTCTCTGTTAGTCTTCAAAATTTGTGTGCCTGCTTTATCTGACTAGGGGAACCATTCTCGTGATTTACAAGCCTTTTTTTGTTCCGTGACTCTAAAAAACACCAAAAATTGTGTATTATACATTTCAATTTGTAAGCCGTTCAGGAGGTCATACCGAATTACGTTTTTATTCCTCTCAATTTTTCTACCACGTGTCCCGGGCTCGCTTCATAAGTTCCCACATACATCTTGTCTTATAAGCAGAGACTATTAAAAAAATGTATTACTAGTAGTAGTAGTAGTGTATAGGCTTTGCGCCTTTGCCTACGCAAATTCTTATTTCAGACGGCTTTTTTCCCGTTTGAAATAAGACGGATAAAATGTTGCCATTTTTTTAAAAAAAATGTAACCATTTAATCCACAAAATGTTATGACTAGAGGTCACTTTTTTCCCTGAAAATGATGTGAAAAATAATGCTAACATGTTATGAGAAAATAATACTCGTAACAGTTTATTGTAAAATGACGACATGTTGCCCGTCTTATTTAAAACGGGAAACAGCCGTCTGAAGCAAGACACACTGCTTTGCCTAACGGCTGGTAATTGAGTTGATATTTGCTGTAAAAACCCGAAAAGGCGTACAAGTTGCGTGTTTTTCTGCTACTTAGCATATACGAGTTTGTTCGTAAGTAATGGCATTATTTACAAGCATTTACACGAAAAAAAAACCTAGTGATATGTGGTGATAATTCAAAGAGTAAAACCCGAATCATAAGTCTCACCGCATGTTAACTTAACGTCGAAGAGCTTTAACCACACCTTGTAGCTTAACACAATTAAACCCTGTACCTAACAAACCCCACGACTCCACGAGCTGATGACAGACCTACGTTCATGTAGAATCTCAAATAAAGAAGGCAGATGAGTCAAGTCAATCAAGGAAAGGTGAGAAAATCGTCAAAATCCAAGCCAGATGGCGGAAATCGGTCATTGTCCATGTCAGAAACGTCATCTTGAGAAGTTGATGGATTTGGACTTGTTACACCTTGACGCACTGCCTGCAATACGATGAAGGGTCTCATTGAGAAAAAGTTAAATCTAAAGTAAGCTCTAGAACATGATATAAAATATAAATAACACTGTTGGTCACTGCGAATTATGGTGGCATGTTCCATATCAAGGTTTATCACGACTTGTTTATATTTGGAAGCTTGCATCCATCCCCAAGCAAGGTCACCGACTGGGTCGTGACCTTGTTGGGTCACCTTAATGACACCTTAAATTAGGATTAAGGGGTTAATTTTGGTGACCTTCAACTACTCAGGGTCAATTGGTGACCTTGAGTTGAGTTGGTGACCTTGTTGGTGACCCGCTAGGTGGCACACTCCCATTGGCCGGAAACAAAAAAAAGGACAACCGTCAAAATAAAGAGAAGGTGACCTTTGGTTGAGTATGATGACCCGGTAGGTGGCACTCTCTCATTGGTTAAAAAGTGAAAAATAATTGGGTTGGTGACCTAGGTCGTGACCTTCTGTTTGGGAGGATGAAAGTGGGTCAAGATAATTAAGGTGTGATAATGAGGAAAAATATTGGTGACCCGATTAACTCGACCTTCTGCTTGGGGATGGTCAATGCAAAACATAAAGGCAATAAGCTAAAAGGCCTTTCTGTAATGGCATATATGGTTACACTCCTCCTGGACACGAGTTCTGAACAAGATGTAATATGTCTAAGGCCTTGTTTGGATAGCAAAGTAGTACGGACAAGGAGGAGAGGGGATACGGGAAAAGGAAAGGGAGGGAGAGAAGGTGAGGGGGAGTGAAGTATGGGTGTTTGCAGTTTGGATACAATTTCCCTCCAAATCTTTTCCATGTTGCCTTGGAGAAGGGAAAATGGATCCCTCCAAATCCCTCGCCTTCCATTTCCCTCCTACCCCATTAGTTATCCAAACAAGGGATTTTTTATCCCTCCCCCTCCCCTTCCTTTCCCTCCAAAACCCCCCATTCAAACAAGCCCTAAATGGGTAAATATCAAGATGACCTATAAATATGTCATGTTAAGACTAGTGGGCTGCTCTGGAAGGGCAGCCTCTGCAAGAAACTACAGAGTGAGCATCAAACATGCAATGCTCAGTTGCTGGAACCGTAACAACACAAATTCCACCAGAATCTGCTTGTCTAACTTGTAATTATAGGAACCTGGTGGCTAAAGTTAAGGCTGAGAAAAATAACCCAACATCTAAATCCAATTCGGTAGCTAACCGAAAACTTTGATACCTGATCCGAATATTAGTTTGGATCGGATATTCATATCCATAAAATTTCAGATATCGGATAGGATTCAGATACTGGTTTTTAAAAATTTAACATACAATATCCGATATATTTTGGATCAGACATCCAATATACGATCCGAAAAGTGAAGTGTCGGACAACCAACACGCAGCCAAATAACACAGACACTTAAAGAGATGTTTGAAGAGTCATTACCTTAGCTTCTTGAAATTTTCCAATCATGCGCTGGTACTGATGGCGCGCATCTGGAGAGTCAACCATGGATAAGACTCTAGAGACAGCCTCATCAATAGCTACATTAACTTTCTCTTTGCGGAATACCTTGATAATGTCCTCGTCCTCTTCATCATTAACACAATCTACTTCAGGCTTGTATCCTCGCAAGCCGACGCCTTTGCGGCGCCACCGTAATACGGCCTTATCTAGGATACCAACTGCCCAACATATCACCTTGTACTTTTTCCGTACCTGATGGCCTCTGACATGAGCCTGCCAACAGAAAAAGATTATAGCTCTGACAAAAGTGCTGTTCAGAAGTCAATATCCAGAAAAAACCATAATAGCTATCATGAAGAATATAGTTTCTCCAAAAGCAAGCTTCATCAAGACCTGATACAGAACGGATAAACATTGGAGAAAGCTATAACACCACTATCGAGGGCCTCTATTATCCTCATCATCACCACCAATTCACCATCACATTCTTACCACCAAAGAGGCTCCCACATCAAGCTGGTTAAGGGAGAGTCTGACTTATGTAACGAGTTATGAAAACCGAGAAATAACTACTTTCAAGCCTGACAAGTACTCCCCGGGGCTCATTTAATAGACAGCGAGCGAGCAGCAAGCACCTACTAACAGAGGCAGTTCCTAGTTGACCCATAAGTTAAAGCATGATGAGCATTTGGTAACTGGTGAACACTCAAACAATTTGACTTTGTTTATCATATCCACAAGGTAACATACCAATGAGTCTTTCAACTCTATTGGTCATTAAAACAGGTAAGATTAGAAGGGAAGGGTGGGATGGACAGCTCGGGTAGAAAGGGAGAACAAGGAAAAAAAGAAAGACATACCTGTATCTTCACTACTTTTTGGCGCAATGATACAAAGTCCTTTCGACCTTTCCAACCTCGATAGTTTTTCTGAATAGATAAAGCAGCTTTATGGTTATAATGTAAATTGTGAAATGCAAGCTTTGATGCAGCTGAAATCCCCTGAGTGTCATTTAATGCGAAGCCATATTCATCCACACTCGAGCCAGAGGCTTCTCCCTGCTGCCTCTTTCTGAAAGAATGGGCACGAAATGCTGCTTGGATGCGTGCAGCAGCCTGAGCTGCATTTCTAACAGCGGCCAATGTATGCTTTAGTGAAACTTGATCTTCAAGTGAGTTTACACCCTCCTTAGAAATGTTATTTACAGTTAATTCAGCCTCCACATCAGCACTGCCCTTTGAAAGCTCAGTTTCTTCCATTGTAAGGGATGAGAGATGGCTAGTAAGCGCCACTTCTGACAGATAGCCAGCAAGTCCCTTGTGCCCATTTGCTGCTGCAATATAGGCTGCATTTCTACCCGTCGGGTCATTTGCACTGGGATCAGTCACCGCCAAAGCTGATGCTCCTGAAGCAATAAGAGCAGCAACCATTTTTTCCCTGTCACAAAAGTCGGGGATATATTTTCACTGAATGAGGTCAAAATAATCACTCAAGCAGTATGATATGTCAAACACATGAGACATTCTGCAAAGCAATATTAATTTGGAATAAATAGCGTGCTTTTGATAAAAGCTGGATTCTATTTTCACTTTTTCAGGACAAATGAGTGAGAGCAAACTATCTATGGTGCCTTTTCACATAACATGTTTAATGTGCACAAAAAGAGATGTGTACCACCCACTCAAGCACAATCTAATATTTTGGCAAAAATATGTGATTCTTTAACATCCATCCCGAAACACACAGAAAAATAAATGTTTAAAGTCAAGCCGAAAGTAGAAATGCACCTTCCAAATCTAGCAGCCCAGTGAAGAGCAGTCCACCCATTTATGTCACGGAAATTTACACCAACTCCATAATCCAAAAGTGGATTTAAAGCCCACTCATAGCCTAACCCGGAAATCATGTGTATCACTCCCTGTTCTTTTCTAGACAAGAAAGAATCAACTCCTGTGGTGTGTGAAGAAAGCCATTGTTGTAGCTTGTCCTTTATTAGTTGCTGCAATAGCCATTCAAGGGTGGTGGTTGAACTCCCACCACCAACTAAGAGTGCCTCCATGATTTGATCCCATGAATTATCAATACCTTTATCTTTCAAACATAGATCAACTTCCAGTTCATTGTTTCCTCCTCGGTTGATAGGTATATCTGACAAAAGCATCTTTACCAATCTTAAAAGCAACAACATCTCTTCTGTACCTCTACTTGTTTCTTCTTCACGTTTATCACAGTGTTTGCAAGTACTATGTTTCTCGCGGTACTCAAACTCTTTAATCTCACTACATGATTCTCGATTACCAGAAGTAATGCAAAGTGTGACTTTTCCGGATAAATGAGAAGGGGCATGGCAAGTAAAAACACCATCTTGTAGGACTTGTAATGGAACTTCAACATCACCAAACATGCAATGCCACGTACAATCTGAGGGATCACAGAGAAAAGATCCAACAATAATGACCTACACAAAAATCGTGAGTAAGAGCTAAAATTCAACACCTGGTGACCCAGATTTACCAGCAAAAAGAATGAAGGATATATGTCAAATTAGTAAATTACAAACACGACCCAGGCCCCCCAAAGATCGATTTCCTAGCTTCATTTGGCAATCGTGTTATATACCCAAAATGTGGAATTGCCACACAAGTATCAGTTTAGCAAAGATAGGAAACACACCTTTGTAGAATCGTTGGCAAATCCCCATTCCGGAGATAATGTACGAATAGTGAATCTCTGTTCTTTAGCGACTGTTAAGCTTGAATCGATAGCAACAGGCATTCCAATACTTGGATCAAGTAACATCATAGACAATTCTGAGGAGACAGGATACATCTGAGAAGAATATGCCAGAGTACTTAAATCCTCAGGAGCTTCAATCCCTAATCGTTAAAGCAGAAATCAAATGGGTGTAGTTTAAGTAAGCACATTCTCCCTTTTACTGGATCTAGTAATTGAAAGTTGAAACCTGGGTCAAAGAAGTGTACATTTCTCACCAGTATTTGCTCCAACACACTGAGCTTGATAGTTTTCTCGCTTAGCTGGCCTTTCAACAGCAGATGCGATATTTCCCTGATATAGAATTATACTTTGTTCAAGTTAAACTAAATAAGGTAGACCAAAAAGTCAAGTTCTATTAATTGACATCCATTAGCATATTAGTGACTTTCATGTGTTCCATTACTGTGGAGGAAAACAGAAACAACAGACCTCGGAGACGATTTAAGATATATGCTTCAAAACTGCATGGTTGAGATGGCACACAGAGAGATAAAATTCTATGAAATGCTTTGGGGATGCGGGGAATAACCTAAGATGAGTGAGCTGGAGTTAGCTACATGAAAATGCAATCACGTTCCAAAAATTACACCTAGAGTCATTCGTTGTAGGATATGTAAAACAAATTTGTCATCATGTAAAACCACAATCATTTTGATGGTGATGCTATTGTCAACACGTCAATCGGCCCCATATATGTTCAGTTCTCGATCAAAGAATCAATCATCAAATACCATAGTCTTGAGGTTGCTTCACAACCAGTAGGATTATTACCCCTTAAAGAGATCTGTTTTCATTGTCAATTAATATAAGAGTTTAATTCAAGCAATGATCCATCTGTCACATACTCACATGCCTTAAATTATAGATCCCCGCCCCTAAGGAAAGCTTCTCATTTACCGTCTTATTGAAAGAATCAATGCAAGATGTAAGACAGGTAAAATACACGCGGGAAAGAAATGTAAGAAACTTAATGTTTGTATTGAAAGTGTTACCATAATAAGTAAACTCACACTTGAATTCATGACGTATGCTCTCTTTCCATCTAGGCCGCCCAGCTGCAGCTGCTGGGAATCTTTGGGTAAACCAAAGACATCGTCCCATGCTATGTTGCAACCTAAACGAGCAATGAAACTTGAGGGACAGTTTTCTAAGGAATACTCAAATATTAATGAGGGACAAATTTTCTAAGCTACTCTATTTCTCCTTTTATCATATGCCATGTTGATGTACTACTACTACTGCCACCCCATTAAAAAGACATGCTATCACGATCTAATCACGATCTGAAATATAATTCTAAAATAAATAAATAAACGAATATTTCCGAATTCAAATGAGTCCATGGGAGTAGCAAGAATACCAAGCAGGGAAAGGTAAGAACGATGATACACGGTAGGTCAAATTTTCTAATAGTAGCTAACACAGGCCAAATAAGTCAATAACGTGACAGATCCTTGTTGACACTCGACATATCTAGCCATCCTTTAGGCTGATTAATTATTAAAATTTCTGGTTTGAGCAACTGGCCCCAAGGCTCTATATAGTGGAGACGCCCGAGCCAAAACAAAATAAGCCTAAATATCTAAACCACTGTCCTGTGGATGACGACATGATGTTAAGAGAAAAAAGTTGAATGTCTCCAGCGTAAAGTGGAGCTTATCCACATATGAATGTTCAAGTCAGTATGCCTAGAGAGTGCTTTTTTGGCTTTTGGAGATCTGATGTTGTATATATGGAAGCAAGGAATGACCATTTTAACCGAGTTGGAATTGCAAAAACACAATGTGTACAACTTCATGGAAACAGCGTCAAAACCGCTAGAAAATGGACTGAAGTATTCAAGGTATGCACATGAGATATGGTAATTACGATTTGATGAAGTTCTAAAACAAGAAAGATGGTAATCATGTTATTTTTAGTATGCTCTATGCTAGAAGTTTGATGGGTAAAAAAACAAAGACTAATAAATCTGAAACCGTGCAACACAAAGATCAACACAGAAAGGTTGTAAATCTTATATTATTAAGGAGATTGGTTGAGATTCAATGAATGTTTAAACGAATCAATAGTAGTACTCAAACAAATAAAGTGTGGTTTCTTTTTTAGTTCATGTGTTGAGAGCTCCACACTTAAAGGTGGGGATTAGTTTTTGGATGAATGACCTCTTGGCAAGTTTGTCACGAGTGCACGAGTGAGGACAAAGATATGTGGGAACTATTCACAGACATGCAAGCTATTATAGGTATCTATTTCTGGTCCAAAAGGGGCAAAAGTGTTATAAAGGTGCAATGAAGGGGTATACCATGAGGAAATAAATACCATTTAGAATGACACCCAACCAACTGGTTAAAGCACAAATAAGCTAGATATATTTAAAGGCAAAGGCTTCATGAAGACCTCAAGGCCACCGTTTATACTTGTCAACAACTTCATAGGCCATAATTTCATTAGCTCTTTGTAAATTGTTAGTTAGATTTCTTAAGGGTTCTTTTCGATCTAGTTATAAAACTAGCTCTAGTGCATTTCAAACCTAAACACCTAGCATAGCTAAATTAGGTTGTTTATGGGAAAGCCCATCACACTTTTTTCTCTAGTAGATATTTCGGAACTTTTTATCAAGATCAAACCCTAGAAATGACATGCTACTGCAAACTAAAAAACTATGATGACCAGAAATTTAACCTGGGTCAGGTTGTGACAATGAACCATTTGAATGAGATGCTCCAGGGTAACTATTGTAATCATCCAGAATACAATACTTATCTTCATTTCCATCCAGATCATCAGGCGGTACATACTCTTTCAAGCTGTCATCATCCAAGCTCAATTGCATCTCTAGTCTCCGAAGTGCCTGACTAACCTCAGACTCTGACATCATACTTGAATTTTGAGCTACATTTGACCCATTTAAGTAGTCAAACCCTTTCGCCATAGTTGCATTTGAGCTCACTTCTAGTGAACCTGGACTTAAGTGATTTTGATAAGACTCGCTCAATGAGGATGATCCAGGATTTTGCACAGTAAATGAACTAGTGCTCTGGCTTAATGTGACAGATGGCCCTGGTGATGGATCTGCAATGGATCCAGGACTGAGTTTTCCCTGTTAAAATACATACAATTACTGTATATGTATACTTTAAGCATGTATATCAAATTTAACAAATTGGAAGTTTTAATAATTCTGGTTCATGGCTGAGGATCGTTAGGTTCATTATGTTCAATATGACACAAGAACAACAACAAAGACTTGTCCAAAAATGTTTCGGCGTCTGCTAACATGAATCATTATTCAGGACCGTTTAGGCATGAATCCAACAACGGCGGTGAAAAAAGTGTTTAAAAGTATGATAAAACAAGTAAATGAAATACTATAAAATTAAATGAAACAAGTCAAAATAAATACAGTAAGATTTAGCATCAAAACAGCCAAGAACCACTGTTGTGAAGCACCAGTTAAACTACCCCAATAACACTGAATACAATAACAGAGAACATAGCATGTAAAAAAAAAAAAAGAACACGATAGTCTGAAGTGATTTCCAGAATGAATAGAAATAAAATATCAACGAGCACCCACAAAACCTTGGTACGAGTTGAACAGGTTACCTCAGAGGTCTCTCTGTAATGAACAAGGACAATATGTTCATAAGCCCTACAAAAGGTAGCATCACAGATCAGAAGCAACAATGTAAAAACACACTACCATCCTTTTAACTCACATATTGAAGCAAGGAGATAACTAACTAATTTCTCTCGAGATTAAAAATAAAATATTATTTGACACAAATTAAGGTGAAAGGAAGCTGCCAAGCTGGGTCACTGACTTATATTCTTGAAAATAATAACAGAAACACATGCTACTGTGTCTGAAAACAGGCTGTAAAATCAGAGAACTGAGATTTGAATGAACTCACGGATCCAGCATCCAATAGCTTCGTCTTTGAAAACTCGGGTTATCCTCTCCATGTGCATAGTAGCAATTTATAGCCTCTGCAATTCCAACCTAGACACAAAGCAACCGACATTTAAGTGTCTAGATTCCAAATAGCAACTGCGTGAATCTGGTTCGTTCTTAAGGAAAATGTTATGGCCTCTCATCAATCATCTACACGACTACTTTCAACAGGAAAAAATGATAGTATGTGACTAACGTACTACTGACAGAATAAGGACAGAAGCATCTTTGGACCCAACAGATGAATTCTCCAAACTCATTATCAGGGTGCATATCTTACTTTTGGACCAAATCAGCTGAACTGAATGTGGGCCGAGAGATTTTGTTTCACCTACATTACTTTTCTATTAACAGTTGACTCAAAGATTCACCCCAAATAGAGTTCCAATAGCTGTTTCCAACATATAAGAAAGAGCTCTACAACGGTTTGGACACACTAGTACCAAAAAAATGTTTTTTTTTTTTCCATTTGGATAGGTAAGCAATCAAAGGAAACCTTTAGACGTTCATGTGCTTCCCCGACAGTTCTACCATCCTTCTTTTTCCGCCAATTATGACCATCTTTTCGAAAAAAGCGCAGAACCCTTTTGTTGAAAAGAAATAAAGACCCACCTGCCCGGAAAAGATTCCAGTAAGCGACATGAAGAAATAAAATGATGGGTAAAAAAGAAAGAAAGAATAGTGAAAAGAGAAGTAACCGGGTGGCCTTAGAGGAGCCTCGGGGGTAATCTGATAATTTTGATGATTCTGCAAAATGAAAAGGACTTCGGCAGGTTTCAACCAGCGTCTCTGAGCTTCTAGTAGGAGTTGATTGATATCGAATCCTGAACAAGTCAACCCAACAAGTATTCATGAAATTACAGATTATTTAATTTGTCATCCTGCAGAACTACAACTCGTCATCAAGTAATAAAAGTGATTGAGTGTAAGCAGGCGACTAGAGAACCAAAACCCCCCGTGGTTGAGTGTAAGCAGGCGACTAGAGAAGCAAGCAAAACCCCCCGTGGTTGAGTCTATAATAGTAATCTCGTATGGCCAAATCAATAAAGGGTGAGGAAGATAACTTAAACGTTGCGCAAATCTGAATCACCCCTATTTGTGATCATTGTTCCGCCAAAATTCAAGCATAATACCAAATCATTAGTCTTCAATCGTATGAAAACCTCTATTCCGTCTTAATCAAAGAACGTGCTTAATTGAATTAATTAATGATCAAAAATCAAGAAAATATAGTAATTGACAACTATAAAACCCAGAAAAAAAAAAAAGAAGGGAGAGAGAAAATGTTACCAGACTGCATAACGGTTGACTTTAAGATGATAAATTAATTCATGGACCGTAAAATGAATTATTAGTAATTACTAGTCCGTAATAATAAAGTTGAATCCAGGAAGAAGATGTATTGCTGTGTGTGTTGAGGACTGAAATTGGGAACGTAGGTGGGGGAGAAAGGACAGAGAGAAATTGATGACAAGTAGAGAGCAGCAGTGTATTTGTTTTTATTATGAGTCAACAGCAGCAGTGAAATAAAGAAACGTGTGTAAAACATGTTATAATATTAACTTAATTTACTCAGACGTCGGCCTCCATCCTCAAACGCCCCACCAAACGCATGTGTCATGTCTCATGTCTCCATCTCCCACCTAAACCTAGTCGCGCTCTCTTGTTACGCTCATAAATTATGACACATAAAAATTTATCCATTTTATCATAAAAAGTACTTCCTCCACGTTTTAATATTTTTCCTATTTCTCCATTATATGTGAATAGTATTATAATAAAATACTGAGGAATATAAAAATGTGGAGTAAGTAATTATTTTTACATTAGATAATCATGTACCTATTTCATCTCTGACAACTTTATTATACATCACAAATGAGAATTTTCTACACCACTTTCTTTGTTTTATAGGTCTAACTACTCCCTTACGACGTAACTGATTATGCTCTTATCCTAAAAAGTTGTCCGAGCGTGTGCTATCATCTGTACATCATCATATCATATCATATATATATTATATTAAAGCAGAAACCATCTGCCACATGTCATCGGCAGATGGCTTCTGTCACGTGTCAATTTTGTATCATTTACACATTACTAAATAAATTGCTAATTATTAATCTCATTACAAAATTATTATAAAATATAAATTACTAATATAATCACCTAAATCAAGTCCTGTAATTTTGGTGCCTTACCGTAAAAAAGGCAACATTATTAAATTATGCTAATCAATATTTCCGAGATTTGATATCTAAAAAAACTGTTTCCTAAACAATAATAAAAAAAGAAAGATTTTCTATACAATATAAAAAACTTCCATGTTAATCTGTTATCTTTATTTAAGTCAATCAAGCAATTATGTAAGGTGAAATCAATCACAACAAAATCATATTAGTATTATCCAAAAATACAATTGCAATATATTTTGAATAATTCAATTGCCTATACACGTTTAGCAAATTAATTTCCAATCCGTTATGGAAAATTTTGAATATTTGGAAAAAATCATGTACGGCTAATATAATGCATTTGGGTTACATTATATAGGCATGAATGAAATCAACCCAAAATCTCGCTATATATACACATAATTTCTCTATTTTTATAGGATCTGTTAAAAATAACTTCTATACATGCCATGAAGTTGTGTTTTAGGTTTTGTTCATGTATAAAGTTACGGTTTTACCGCATAATTGATAAACGATGGCTATGGTCTCATAAGAACTAATTTGTTGTTTTTTGGAGGATAATGAAGTGTACATGAGAATGCTTGAAGGATATCAAGGATTATACCTCCAAAATGTGCAATTTAAATTTATAAAAAGGGGAATTTGAGAATGCTTAGGGGGTGTTTGGTTCACCCAATATAGGTATGAGGTATGAGTTTGGAATGAACCAAACTCATACCATGTGTTTGTTTGACAAAAATGAAGGTTTCATACTCATATCTCAAACCCATGAGGTATGGGTTTCTCATACACAGGGAGGAGGGTGGGTATGAAATTGATACACAGGTATCAAATTAGAAATATTAAAAAGTGATAAAAACAATTGTAAAAAAAATCTTTTTATATATTTATTTGATTAAATTTTCTCTACATGATTTAATAGTATAAAAATTATTATTAAAAATATTGTATTTTGAAGATTTTTTTAGCTTTGATTGATTTCTAACCCCATAACCCCAAAACTGAACCAAACACAAGGTATGGGGTATCAAGTTCCAACCCGATACTACCCAGGTATGATTTCCGATTCTAAACCTATACCCACGCCCCACGCGTGAACCAAAACACCCCCTTAGATATATTAGGGTCTTTGATTGGATTGTAAATATGTTGAAGAAGCGGGATTGATAAGAAAAAGACTATGGAAAAAAAGGTTGACCAAGTTGATTAGCTGAGTAAGGTCAAAAGTGTTTGAAGGAAAATGAATACGCTTGTATATAAAATGAAATATAAAACAAAAGTAACGAAGGGTTAACGGATTTGGGGGTTGAGTTCCTTAACCGGAAAATTTAATAGTATAGGTCCTTAACTGGAATAAAAGAGATAGTCTAAATTAATGTGTGTCATTTAACGAAACAATCGGAAGACAATATTTCATTACCTTGAAAACATCTTACTTTATTCTGATAATGGGTTTCAGCAAAAATAAAAAAATAAATATAAATTACCTAAAATTTCTCAAGTAATTCCATAAAATATATCAGATCACGAGTAATAGATAATATAGCGTTATAAAAAAAAATCAATTTAGATACTTATATTATTTTCAATTTGTATAAGTTGGAGTGACTTTACAAAAAATTCTAATAACTAATGCATAAACATTATGACATAGAATAATTCGGGGGTAAATTTTAACTGGGTGATAAAAACTGGGTAAGTTAATTTACTTGGGTGATTAGTTCATTGATGATATGTTTGTCATATAAGGTAATGATTACTGAATAGATGTTTTACTCCCTTAGTCATTACTGGGGTGGGTGGGTAATGTATTACCCCTTCATGAGGGTAATAGATTAAGGAGGTGAATAATTACTCTCATGCCAAACATGGAAAATGCACTTTACCTATCACTCCCCTATTCATTCCTCTCATTTTACCCACAATCCAAGTAAGCCCTCGAGGTAATGAATAAATAAGGTGTTAGCAACAAAAAATACTTTATCCATTTTGATTTTATTGATCAATTTCTCATTTTAAATTACAAATTAACTGTGTTGTATGACAAAATCATATACAATGTTGAGAGGCAAGTGGTAACATGACTCCATAAACAAATTAAATAAAAAAGTTATTATTTGGTGATTTGAAAGGCGAATAAATGGACAATGTTGATGGTGGGAGGTCGTGATAGGGGAGGGGTTGTGATGAGTAGTTAATGATGGGGTGAGAAGTTGCATAAGATTACAAGAAGGGTTAGGGGTCACACATGGGGTAGGGTCGGGATGGCGGATATGCTCGAGGTACGAGGGAGGGGGAGGATGGTGGAGGCAAGAGGGAGATGGGTAGTTGGAGGACGTAGGATATGGATTGTAGGGTGGTGAATAGTTGTGGGGAGGGGAGGCGGTTGAGATAGAGGTTGAGAGGGATGTCGTGGTCTGAGGTGCGGTCACCACTGCGGCGGAGGGTTTGCTGGTGGGTCTCGAGGTAGTCGGTCAGTGATGCCGAACCCTGTTTCCAAACGTCTAGGCAATGGTGGGTGGGAGTAGAAATGAGAGAAAAGGCAGAGAATTAAGAGAAGAACAAACAAGAGGAGTATTATGATAAAAAAAAAGTGTATACTAATGAGTAAAATTAAATGTATACTGCGTAAATAAACAGAAAATGAAATATCCAATAATTTTATATCTATACTTTTCAGATTTCACCTTGCATAAGTTAAAAAGTCGAGGAAAAAAAAAGCAAAGCACTTCGAATAAAATTAAGCAACATAACTTGTCAAAAGTGTATTGGTAAACCATTTTCTAAAATTTAGTATACGAAATCCAAAAAAAATATGTAAGTTTTTACTTTTAATAATAATTTTCGTTACCACCCGTGCAGTGCACGGGTTCAAAAACTAGTTAGAAACCATTCCATTCGATGTGACGATGGCCGAATGAGGTAAAAGATTGTTAATAATCTACTCGCAGCTCATGTCACGATCCTCAAACGAATAGACGTGGGGGCTGAAACAGATGGTAAACGTGGAGGAACCTCTACGGATCCTAGTTCCTTGCCCCAGAGCTAATTGTTCATTCAGCTCGCTCGATGAGTGTAAGTATGTTTCAATGATCCCCGCAATTAACCAGGTAAACAACAACATTGAGATTAGACGTACACAACTTACGTATATATACGTCAATAAAAGATCATATCAAGAATTGTGCATTAAACGATGGCTATTTTGAAATGAATTGTTACGCAGCCACAACCAGTTTCATGAGAGAAAGAATAGTGGAGTACATAATAAGTAGTGTAGTCGTCTCCTTTGAAAATGGAAAACAATGCATGAAAAATAACATCCGAGGAACAACATGATCAAGTTCTTTTAGAGTTCTATACCATATATTTTGGCTAATAAAACCAATACAAATGGCGATACCCCATGCCCGGTATCTAAACATTTTGGATCACAAGTAGGGAGTAACAGATAGGAGTACACAAAAGTAGATTGTAAGTTTCATGGCATGGGTATGATAGACGTTCTCGGTACCGTCATAACCTAAGAAGAAATAATTATGTTCCTACAGAATGACCAGCCAGCCATATGCTGTTATATTCACACCTTCCCATAGCCTTTTCAATGCACAAAATTCCTCTTCGAATCAAGAGAGCAGTAGATATGGTCCCTCCCAGCTGCAACAATAGTGCTCTCTGTATTTTCCTCTTCACATAAACTTCCATGCTGCATTAATTAATACAAAACACGTCAAATTTCACTTCCGAGTCTAATTACGGATCACATGAAAAGACACTATCATAGCCTTGTAGATCTGAAGCCAAGAAAGAATATAAAACAAAGTAGAGTTACAAGCTACATAATCAGGGCTTCACATGAAATTAAAGTGAGAAGAGAACAATAATTCAGAGTTGTTTTCATACATATACATTATTCAATTCAATAATACATCACAGGGACACCAAATAGTCAACAACGATACAAATTGTTGTATGATTAAATATTTAACTGTTACACACGACTACGAAAAGATCAACCAAAGCATCCATTGGCATAGTACTAACCAATCAATGTGAAATTCAGTATTATTTTATTCTTAATTCCAGTATAATCCTCACGTAATATTGGCTGAATGTAATCCTCGTAGGCTCATATACATACATAAGTTTATGCCAGCTTGGTGGACCAGACTACTATAATCGGGAAGAAAATGACGTAAATGAAGTACAGGACTGATAAAATCAGACAATTAATTCAGATTTCACCTCCACAACAAGGGTTCTGCTCTCCATTCTTGCCCAAAACCAGAACACAAAGCAATGAACAACATACCACCAATTATGCACAAATATGTTTTCAGTCATCAAATACAAGTTTTATGACAATGATTGTCACTTTGACACTCTTACCACCTCCATGCCACATAAAATTCTCCGATATTTGAGCCGAAGCTAATGCTTTTTTTTTTTCTATTTTAACGTAGAACAACACATTCATTTCTCTATCTGAGGATGAATCACAGATCCTCCATTCCTCCTCTAACTCTTTGTTTGGATTAAAGAGATTAAAAGTAAAGGGAAAAGAAGGAAAATCGCTTCTTTTGAGTTACCAAGATCGATTGGGTAGATTTGGAAGGGAGGGAAATCGAGGAAAATCCCTTTCCCCCCCTAAGATCCAAATTGAACTCCTTCCAAGGTAGGAACCGTGGACGGGGAAGCCACTTTAAGAAAATTAATCTAGTTAAGTGCATTTCTAACTCCTCCACCCTATCCCTTTTCTATAGGCATGGTGAGTGGCAATTTCTTGATGGTCTTCAGGACCAGGAATAGCAGAAGCTCGCTACTGTGAAGAAACTGCCAATTGAGACCCGAAACATACCAAAAGTGACTCAAACAGGTGATTCCGAAGTTCATTTACGTTAACGTCTGACAGGCCACAACATAGCATCCCCTTTTACTCTTATCGATCAATGTAAACACTTGAAAAAGTAACATAACGCTACGGTAGGGAGACCGTAATACACTAAACAACTGTCCTTTTCATTTGTTACTCAGACACGCCGACACGTGTCGTTGTCCGACACGTGTCGGCGACACGGCTATTTGGGGTGAATTTTCCTGTTTTGTGGTCTAAATTCAAGTGTTGAAGTGTCGTGTCGTGTCGGACACCGACACGTGTCTGACACGCGACACGACAGTTAAGTGAAGTGTCGGAGTAACATAGCTTTCATTGAGCAGGATAGGCTTGTGTCCTAAGTAATAATCAGATTAATGCTTTTCTCTCCTCATTACATCATAGGTCACAGACTCACAGCCAGATAGCAAATTTCTTCCCTTGTTATAAAATGTCATATTCCTGGACATTTGGTTCTCTATTCTCTAATGTTGAGTTCATGGAGTGTTAGATTGGGTGAGACTTTAGTTACAGGTGAGAGCTGTGGAAAATTAGCCACACTGCTCCAATCATACCTAAATAGAGTGTTAGGTGTGGGAGAATGCGCACATTCAAGGATCAGAGAACCAAGTAAAGAAAGCTATCATTTATGTGCATCGATACTATTTGGGATACAATTCAAAGCTTTCTCACCAAATCGGGCTAAATTGCAGATTTCAGATTTGATTAAAGTGAGTCTTTAAAGCAAACATTGGGACGACAATGGGTTCAAGTTCTCACAGCCCTATTGATAAAAGAAAGTTGGCAATCCAGACTATGACAAACTCTGTTCAAGTACGGACAATTCAATTCAATACAGAGCTGATTGAACCAACAATGCATCAATGAGCAAGCTAGTCCTAAGCCATAAGCGTGCTACCTGAAGTATTTTGTAAATGCGTTGTTTATAACTTAACGATAAAGAAAATTGTTTTTTACAAGTTACAATAAGTAGCTCAATGAATTAGTCAGCAAATTTGAATTTAAAAAAATAGTTTCCCAAATGACAAAGTCGCCACCCTTATTATTGTCTGTAAAAAAATGGCTATTGTGTAATTGTCAAGAAAACAAGTTTTAAATTCAGTGGTCAGATGGTGAGTTAAATGTATGTTAGCAATGAAAAGATGAATTATCAATTCTTGTCATTTTTGGTTAAAAATGTCATTTTTGGTTAAAAATGACAATAATAGAACAAAACTTGCAAGTTTGCAACCCATCCCCATTACACTTGATCCATTCATTATGGGTTAGAAGAAGAGCCCATACCGGAAGCTCGGAAAGATACATAAATAAACAAGTTGTAGTTTATAGGCCGTGATACGCAAGACCTGTCATAGCCACAGATTCACTGACAAGCAATCATATCCATATAAGCAAGCAACAAGCACACTAACGTAATTTACATACGAGTAGAATACAAGAAAAGGTCATAATCATATACTCCAGAATCAATCATTCTCAGCTCTAACGAAACTAGTACCTAATTCAGCCAAACCCGTCAATAATTTGGTACTAATTGATTAATAAACCACACACTGCAATCTGCAATCAATCTAAACAAGTCTAAATATATACTGCAATCAATCAATTAATCTAGTGTATATACGCAACCTTACCCCTAAAATGTAATCAATCAATCCAACAATATTAATATTAATAAAATTGCAAATTAATCACGGAAAAAAACAGAATAGTAAAAAATATACCAGGAATATGTTTGGGAGAATTTGTGGGTGAGGAAGCTGGCGATGGTGAGGTAGCGTAATAAAGAACAGTCCGACCAAGAACCGACAAACCGGAAACCAAACCGACCAAGTAAAAGACCATAACTAACCCAACGACCCACGGTAACAAGAGGAATCCGATGAAGAAAGTGACTGATCCGCATAACATCAAAGTCAACGAAATCCCTAACATCAAGGACGCGAATCCCGCAGGAGTAATCTGCTGCGGCAGCGTAGACCTCTGACGACGCGGTGAAGACGACGGCGATGTGGTGGTAGAGCGGAGGATGTTGAGTACTAAAGAAGAAAGCTCTTGTAAAGCTCGAGATTGTTGGGTTGTTTGATGATGATGATGATCATGATCATCTTGTCTTCGCATCATTTTGTTGTTGTTGTTGTTGTTGGTTATATCCAAAACCCTAAATAAATATTTATCCTTGATTTTGAGGAAATCAATCGAATAAAAAGGAAAGCGATGAGCAGTAAAACGCGAAAATCGAGGCAATTGGATAATGAGATTATCCCAAGTAGTAATAAGAATCCATAGGTGAATAGAATTAATCCGTTTAGGAATATTTTAATTTTAATTTTAATTTTAATTTGACAAGGTGAGCATACAAAAATGGAGAGAATTAAAAGAGGAGGAATTATAAATATAAATAGAGGGGGAAAGTTGAATAAGGAGGTGAGAGCTTATCGAATGTTGGCGAATATATATATTTATATGAAAAATAATTGGGAAAGGTGGTGGGGACTAGGGAACATAAAGAGCAAAAAGTGAAATGAAAAAATGAAATTAAGGAAAATGAAGGTGTCACTTTTACTAAATTATACTCCGTATTCATATATAATCATATTATCTGGTTGTTAATGATGTGACTCTGCTCTGCTCTTAAACGTGGAGCTGCTGTTATCTATCAATGGAGATGAATCATTTTGGATGACTTTTGTAGCCTGTCTTTGCTATTTGCAAGTATGTCATTTACTCATATGCTAATATGCTATGCACACCAACCTGATAGATCTATAACTACCAAGTATGCTTATACATATTTGAGTTATGAAAAAAAGGAGCTTAGCTATTACGGAATACTTTTTCATAACACTTATGTTTAGAAAAAACCATATATAATTGACTAAGTTTTCTATAAAACCAAACCACAAATTAAAATATTTTTATTTTTCAATAATCTGCATAAAATTATTTTAACAAGTCTATACTACAAGTTGGTCAAAAAAGGCATAATGAAAGGCAAGCTGGGGTTACTTAACGTGGACCTTATCAACGGGGTACGTGGCATGATTTGATCTTTGTGGATATCAAGATAGAGGGTATAAGGGCATTAGCAATAGATAAACCCCAAATGAGGTTATCACTCAACATACAAACATCTCTAACAATAAACCTCAACACAACTATAGACAAACCTCTTAAATATAGACAAACCTCATAAAAGTATACTACATGGGGTCCACTATCACTCACAACCAAAAACACAAACTTGTATACAAAATTGTAACCATTCTCATCTATGAACCGCAACCCTCATTCCCAACAATAGAGAGGTTTGTCAACAAACCTCTAAAAAGTACACAAACCTTTGTTGACAAACCTCTATTGTTGATGCCCTTAGCAATAGATGAACCTTCAATATGTTTGTTCTCATGCTACATAAGATAATATATAAACTCATTTATTTACAAACCTCATAGCAACAATAGATAAACCTCTTCAAGGTTCATAACATGGCCCACTATACTATTTATTTTCTCACATTATTTCTCCACAAACATGTATACTATATTGTAACCCCTTTCATCCATGAACCTCAACACTCATGTCCAACAATAGAGGTTTTGTAGACAAACCTCTAAAATAATTGACACATCATCCTACAAACTTTTTGACAAACCTCTATTAAAAAATGCCTCATGTTTGTCTATGCACCATCATATATTTATATTTTTTTATTTAACATCAACACTTTTTCTACAAATGTTTAACAAGGAACCCAATACTGGGACAATCGCCTTACAAGATAAGACCACAGGCCCAACTCTAGCTGACTAGTCATACCGTTAGTCTGGTAAACTGAGACGTCTAGCCCAAAATAAATAGAAATGCATTCCTCTATCAAATTTCTACACTAATTCGTTTCTTCAACTTCCCTAAGGTAACTGAACTGAATAGTCGTTAGCGGGTATTGGGTATAGCTCCATTCTTTCCGGCTGAATGGAGCTGAGCTCACTTAAGCTAAACCGAACTAAATTAAATGGAGCCGAATTGAACAAAATGAAACTGATGTTAGTGAAGCTGAAATGAATTGAATGAAACTGAGCTGAATTGAACAGAACTTAATAGAGCTTAACTAAAATTAAGAGCATGTTTGGCCTCGATTCTCAAAAATGAGTTTTTGTTTTTCAAGCTTAATTTTTCAAAAGTGTTTTTCAAAAGCAGAAACAACAAATAGTTGCTTCTATTTCTATGGGCAAAAATATGGATTTTTAGCTTTTGAGAAATTTTGTTTAACTTTTAGAAAACTATGTGTTTGACCAAAAAGTGTTTTTGAGTCCAAAAACACTTTTACAAACTAGGCCAAACACACACTAAGCCAGAAAAAACAAGGCCTAAGAGAATTTGTGACGAGATGAGTTGAACTGAACTAAATAGAGTTGAGCTAAACTGAACTGAAGTTAAGGCTTTATTCTTTTGGACTGAAACTGTCTGAACTGAACTTAATGGAGGTAAACTGAATTGAAGTAAATTTGTGAAAAAAAAAGAGCTGAACTGAACTCAAATGAGCTGAAATTAAGTCTAAACGAACAGGGCCTAAGTCTAGAGTTGGCATAAAGGGCCGCGGGCTGGTGGGCGGAACGGCCAGGCACGGCACGACCCGACCCTGGAGAAAATCGAGGAAGCACGGGGCACGGCACGACTGGGCTTGAGACGGGCTCCGACGTGATTTTCTTCAGAAATCCGTGCCCAGGCACGACACGGCCCAAGCACGATGGAGCCCGGCACGACGGGCCCGGCCCGGCCCGAAGAATAGCCCGTTGATCATCATTTATTAAACAAAAAGTACACTAATATTTAATAAAATATATATTTAAACCATTAATCATTATTTATTAAACAAAAAGTACATTAATATTTAATAAAATATATATTTAAACATTAATCATCATTTATTAAACAAAAAGTACTAAAAATATATCAATTATATAACATTTTTTTTAAATAAAAACAAATATTAAAGCACATGGGCCGGCCCACGGACAAGGCACGAAAAGCCCATGGGCCAGGCACGGCCCGAGCACGAAAATGACCGTGCCTTGTGCGGGCCGCGGCGTAGGTTTGGATCAGTGGGCCTGGCACGACACGGCTCGAGGAGCCCAATATCCGTGCCTGGGCCGGGCCTACTCTACCTAAGTCAGAAAAAACATGACGTAACCCTAGTTCTTTGTCTAGATAAGATTACTCCTTATATCTGTATAGTCTAAACTCATCGGTAACATCTTAGATCCACCCCAATCTCTAAATAGTTTTTTTTTTTGACAACAACAAATAGCATAGCTTACAAAAGAGCTTCTTGAGCAAGATTATGAGCTATCCTATTCACCCCCTAGGACAGAAACTAAGAGAGCAACAGTGAAAATGAGACGCAATAGACTTTAAATCATGGATAATGCACTTAATAGATGCATTCGCCTTCTCCGCTCCAGTAGCCTGCATAACCAAGATAAGACAATCCGTAACAAGTCTAACATGAAGGTACCCTTCGTCCAAGACCCATTTGAGTGCCATGATAGCTGCATGTCCTTCAGCATGCAAGGCAGAAGAGGCAAACGAGCGAGCGTGAGCAGTATTCCTTAAGGTTTCATTACCATCAAACAAGCACCACCCCATGCCGAACTCTATCACCCTCCAGCAAGATCACACTTGACGGTGCGGACATTTTCGCACTTTTGGTTCCACCAACAATCCAATAGGGGAAGGAGTTTCTAATTCTCATAGCTAAACCAAAGACAGGGGAGGAATGCAACAAAGGTGTTCTAAGGAGGCTATCATCCTTACTGCACACAACCTCATTCATACACTGAATGTCACCAATAATAGAATTTAGAGCACTCAAAGGCCAAGGGCGACGGTTTTTGAAGACCATCTCATTCCTACAGCACCAAATTTTCCAAAGGGTAGCAAAAAGAGGAAAGAGGAAGGAGTTAGTATTTGGGCCATTTATGAAATAAGTAACCCAGTTAATGACCCAAACCCTTGCATCAATGTCCACCCCTCCCGTGATTCTAAGTCCTAAAGGACATCCAAACCATAGAACCTTTGCAAAGCTACAATCTCTGAAGAGGTGAGAAATAGATTCCACACAAGGAGAAGATTCATCACAAAGAGAACAGAAGGAGCGCCAATTCATTTTTCGTTTGAGGAATTCAGAGCCCACTGGAAGGGCATTAGCCATAAATTTCCATAGAAACACCTTTAGTTTGTTAGAAATAGGCAACTTCCAGAGCTTAGATTTGCAAAAGGCCACGATTGGTGCAGACATTCTAAAGCGATCAGCATTCAAGGTAGGTCCATTAGATAAGGCCATAGCGGCAACATAGTATCCCGACTTGACTGTGAAACCACCATGTTTTGAAAAATTCCAGTAGAGGGAGTCATCCGAGGGTTCACGCGGGATATAAGTTGCGAGGATTTTCTTTGTAACTCCCTCACCCGGATCGAAACCAAGAGAAGAGAGATCCCATCTTCTATGATTATCATAAAGATCACCAACCATTAGCGTGGAATCAGTGGGAGCATCAATAAAATCCCCACAAAGATCATGAAGACTATAGCCCTCAATCCATTTACTCTTCCAAGCATTAAGACGAGAAGAAGATCCAATAGTCCAAGCAATATTGTTATAGATAAGATCGGAGCCCCAGACAAGGCTTTTTAGAGCCCATGGCGAAGCATGGGGAGCCTTCCAACGGTTCTGGAATAAAGTATCATCTTGAACACCAAGCTTGGGATCAATAACTTTACTAATAAGGCTTCCCGGAACACATAAGATTCTCCAAGCAGACTTGGCCAAAAGAGCTTGGTTAAAACACCCGATATTGCGAAGTCCAAGACCCTCTTCTCCTACAGGCCTACTAAGGAATTCTTTACTACACCAATGAATGGACTTATTTGTTCTAGTTCCACTCCACCAAAAATGCACCATCAAGGACTGAAGCTTAGATCTTACACTTACCGGTATGCGAAATATTGATAGAGAGAAAAGAGATAGTGAAGAGAGAACAGAAAGAATGAGAGTCAATTTACCAGCCGGAGATAGAAGAATGTTGTTCCAGGAGGAAAGCCTTCGCTTAGTCTTGTCAACAAGAAATTTAAATAACTCCCTCATAGAAGACCCAATACTCGTTGGTAAGCCAAGATAGTTGCCAAGATCATGCTTGGGAGCAAATTTAAACTCAGTCAAGCACTTCTTGACCGTCATAAGTGAGCAATTTGGACTGAAAAGTAAAGAGGACTTATCTTTATTAAGGCATTGCCCAGAGGCAACACAGTACTCATCGATAATGTTCATAAGAAATTCCAAATCCCCATAGTCACCTCGAATAAAGAAGAGAGAATCATCTGCAAACAATAAATGGGAGATTTCCGGCCCGGCTCTCTCTTCCATGCCCACTTTACGCTTAAGATTATCAAATAAGTAACCGTACTTGTTTGACCTAGTTTTGAATAATATAGAGAATTTGAAGTTGTATCTCTCTACTAATATGACAATTTTTTCACTTTAAAATGCTCTATATGTTTGTAAAGAAGGTTCTCTTCTCCCATGCATAAGAACTAAAGAGGAAACGAAAATGTGGAGAGAAATGAAAGCTAAGAATTATGTGAGGTTACATATCACATGAACCACAAATAACCGAACATAAACAAAATAAAGTGCGAACCTTATTGTGAAACGATTGAAAAATAAAGTATAAATCTTATAGTAAAATAGTTTTTTTATTTATCTTTCCGATTCTCATGCATGTAAAAACCAATTTCGCATTACTTAAAGACATTCTTTGTAAGTTAATAAAATACTCGTGTGTAGGGGTGCTAACGAGCCGAGTCGAGCCCGAGCTTGGCATTGCTCGGCTTGTGCTCAAGAACCAAAACTCGATCTCGAGCCGATCTCGAGCTTACCCGAGCTTGTAAAAATGTGCTCGCTATCAAGCTTGCGAGCTTTAACGCGAGCTCGAGCCAAACTCGAGCTCAAATCGAGCCTATATATAATGGCTAATTTTTTTGAATTTTTTTCTTCCGATATTTTCAATAACAAGACTCCAAGATTAAATGTAAAATATTTGGCAAATCGGTGAAACATTTGATATGTGTGATACAAAATATAATCATGAGAAAATATTTGTATAAAATATGGGTAATATCTTATATAATCACACAAGTTCGAGCTGCTCACGAACTTTTCGAGCCGAGCCAGCGTTTGCTCGGCTTGACTCGTTAAGCTCTCGAGCCGAGCCCGAGCTCGAGCCGATCTCGCACGAGCCGAGCTTTGACCGAGCCGATCTCGAGCTGTCTCGTCTCATTAACACCCCTACTCGTGTGTGATTTCATGTTTAGGATTGTATGTAATATGTATTCAGTAAAATTATAAAGAATAAAGGGAGGCAGAGAAGGAAGAGAGCAACGACGGCTGAAAGCGGAAGTACTAAAAATGGAAGTAGACAAGTTTTGAAGAAGTTGATAACTTTAATGTAAGACTAAACTCAAAGCTTTGTCGTTTGTTTGTTTCATAATTAAGCTTATTCAAAAGAGACCATGCACCTTGATCAATGTACTACTACTTTCCCAATGCAATGCTCCTTGATCTTACAAATCAACGTTACAAAAATGCAATAGAACACATTGTTAATTTCCTAAAACACAATAATTAGGCCTTCAATAATGCAGCTTCAAAAATAAAAAAATATGGTAGACGACGACACCTCCTTACTTCAAGTATTCTATTTAAAATTGCAATTTACTTAAACAAGTAAATATTCACATGCCTATTAATTGACCGTCCGTTCTAGTCCTACCTTCCCCCATGGAGTGAGTGCATCTTATCTTTCCAATAACACTCCCTTTTCCACTTGCAATTTACTTGAACAAGTATGGAGTCATTTTTTAAGGAATCAGGATGATGCATTACTTGGCAACTAACTACTTACTTGTTCTTTATTCACCACGTATGCCTTTTTTTTAGTCAAAATGAATGTCACCTACTATTCACCACAGTTTAATTTGACAAATCAGTTGCTACTTGCTAGTACTCTTTTCACTGGGCAGCAACTCAGTTTTAGCCTAAAATCCCAAAACTTACCACCAATCAACAAGTAGGAACTAGCATTGTTTTCAAGGCTGGTAAGAATTTACATGCCCACAAATGACACAACTAAACAATCAGCAATCAACTTATTTATTAATCAGATTATTCTGCTTGTGAAACATTGATCCTAGAAGAAGAAGAAGAAGAACAAGGCCTAAATCGAACCTTAATGATTTAAAACATACTCAATTCAAGAATAAAACTAAATCCCTGCTGCCGAGCAAGATCAAATAGGAGGAAAGAAACTATTACTACTATTCCCAAGAGAAGGACAATGTCTGATGACCTCCGCTTGTAGAAGACCCATCCGAGGTGCTTTGGAACACGTCTTGACACAGGATGTTACTGTTCCTCATGTTCGGAGCAGGCTGTCCTTGGAAGCCAAGGTCATGAGAGGCTGCGTAAGGGGCAAAACCGTTAAATTGCAGACCAGAAATTGTGGGTCGATCACCAGCATTACTTTGGCTGGGATGGATGATACGGGATAAGCCCATGTCGGGGGTCTCGGCAGGTGATGATGACAGAAGAGAGAGAGCACGATCCGACCAGCTGTTGTTGCTACTGCTGCTGCCATCGTGACCGGCTGTAGAAGCTCCACTAATAACAGGGGGTTCAGGGACTTGTAGAAATGGGAATTGCCTCCCTCTGTACGGGTTAGAATATGAGCTTGATACCGAGTTGCTGTACAATGTTGGGTTGCTCTCCGATTTAACAGTACCCGACCAGGTAGAGTTCACCACTGAAGTAGCTGGGATCATTGGTTGGCTGCTGAATGGCAAGAATCTACTACCTAAAATTCCATATCATTTTCAATCATGAGACCTATTAGTTGACAGAATCCATGGCATTTAGTAAGCATAGTATTGAGATTTGAGACTACGTCACTACAAAACAGAATGCTGGCTGCTAGGTTAAACTCATACTAGTTGGCTCGCTCTTTAAAACATGAAATAGTGGGTCTCAGATTCGAAGTTCAAACATATACATGCACACTTTTGCCTAGAATTATATTCGCACCTAAGCCATAAGGCAGCGGCTGCGAGTTTTCCAATTACATTTACAAAAAAAAATGTAAGGTATATATAATGTGAGCAAAATATATACCTTGGCTAGCGGAAAG
The DNA here is from genome assembly GCF_048544455.1 of Silene latifolia. NCBI lineage: Eukaryota > Viridiplantae > Streptophyta > Magnoliopsida > Caryophyllales > Caryophyllaceae > Silene > Silene latifolia. The sequence continues at coordinate 199,098,197 of NC_133527.1, forward strand.
GAAATTTCCAGGGTTAACTGGAAGGGGTTCAGGTTGAGGCTTTCTTCTACGACGATTGTGTCCCTCGAGACGTTTTCTACAGCTTCGTTTCCCCTCATCGAATTCTCCCAAAGAGTGAAACCTAAACAATGTGTAATGAAGTGAATCTTCATCAAAGACAACAAACAAATTTGCTGGGCTGATATTTTGGGATTTGGATTAATCATAGAAGCGAACCGAGTGCTAAGATCCACAGCAAACATTAATTTAGATTAGATAGATAGAAGTCTAGAACAACACGCCTCTATCCTCTTCATAAGAATCAAAACAATAAAGCTACATAACTCATTACCTGCTGCATTGTTGACAGAAGCGTTGTTCATGACCTCCAATGGTAACCCTTGGGGTCTTGGAATGCATCTCACAAACTTTATGACGTCGATGGTAATCCCTGCACTTACTAAGGTCTGCCTTACACCCATCAACCAAGCATGAAACCACCTGTCCTGCGCTGCCTGGAGTTCGTGCTCTTTTCGATGATCCAGCTGACGATAAAAATGGATCCATGAAGGAAGTTGTTTGATCTCTGCAGCTTTGTGACAACCCTTTCCCAGAGTCACCTAACCTTCCTAGTTTCAAATCCACCAAGCTCTCTTCTTTTGCCTTCTCTCTTTCTAAGCTATTGAAAGCAAAAATCGTGGCTAATCCTCCCTTCTCCAACTCTGCCAAGTTACAGTAAACCGTGTTTGGATTATAGCCCATAAAACTCCTCCTTTCCAGATCCTTTACTCCCAATTCTTATCCTCCTATGATTTGAGTAACATAATTAGTGATCAGAGAAAGGAAAAAATTCATTAACATAGTTCTTTAATATTTCTATGCCTCATAGACATGGAAAAGAAAGACGGAGTAGTCAGCCGGTAACTGCAGAAGTGATATCCCGGGCAAAGCCATCCAACCCACTACTCTTACTCCTAATAGTAAAATATAAAAGATATACTTGGCAGAGATAAAAGATACTTAGATAAAAGATACGAGTACTAGTGTTAAACAAGCTTAAACTCTATCAACATAACTCAAGTTATAACAGTCATATTCCAAGTGTGTGTCTCAATTTTTTATTTTTTATTTTGAGAAACCACTGAAGACAAGAGGAAGACCCTTAATGTTGCAAGTTGCATGCACCCAATACAAAAGTTTGGGACACACTGACAACTAGAACTTTAAAGCACATTAATCTTCACACTGAAATAAATCAACGCAGCCATAAATACTGCTTCTTTTTTTTATATCCAATCCAAAATCATCCGGAAAAAATCAGCTGAGGCATCACGATCAAATGGAAATAATTCAACCTATTTACGACACTTTTATGCTGGACCACTGGCAGCTTACTCATAAATGCCGAAAGGGTCGCTTCAAGCAGTAATTTTTTTCCTGAAGAATAGTAAGCAGTAACATTGGTCTTCCTCCAAATAATGGTTTGGCTTGTTTTCTAAATCCTTTTTGTCAACAAAAAATCATCTATTCAAAAGAGCCTTTAGTTCAGTGTGAAACCGACTCGAAATAGGCAGGTTGAAATACATGAGTTCATTTTTGACAAGAATACGAAAGATCAGAGAATAATGTAGTACGAGTAATACAGTTAAGAGTATTAGATACATAAATTCAACAACAGCTGAAAATTTTGCGAAAATAGGTACCTGTAGTCTCTGAGGAACAAGCTGTACAGTGTAACTTTCACAGCTAATACTTATGTAATAATGAAGTTATTAGGGCAATAAAGGGTGCAGTAAAGAAAAAAAAGATAAAAACTCACATAAAAGTGTAGCAGAACAAGGACACTGATCTGAGGTTCTTAGCCATCTCTTGTTTGTCATTAACTCCATTACTAAACCAATAATAAATCCAAAATGTAAATCTAATTTGAGTATAATTTTACAAGGCTACAGTGTGGATCAGACAGTGAGAAAGAGAGAGAAAGGAAAACCAAATGATGGGGGTAAGCAGTTATAGAGCTATAGGCTTTGTTTGAGGAGAAGGACTGTGTTAAAAGAGAGGGCAGTAAATTATTGGTACAATGCTTGGAAATTTGAGTAAGAATCTTGAAACAAATGCTTTGGATTCCTTTGCAGTAAATAGAAGTTTGATGTGAGTTAAAAATAATGTGTGTTTATTACAAAGACCTTAAGAAAGAGGGTCAGGCTTCCTTTTAAAGGGTAGTAGCCTTGCAGTAAGTAGCACAAGAAAGTTGGTAAATTTGTGAATTTGGAAATGAAAACCGAAAAAACGAGTGGAAGGGAGAGGGACAGAGTGTTGTTGCTTTCAACTTTTTGGAGTGAAAAAAGATAAGTACACAAGAGGAAAGGTATGGTATGTTATTACTTTATTGTGTTTACTGTTCAGTGTGTCTCACATTGGGTTCTGTCTCCTTCCTTGGGCTTCCTCCCCCCTTTCCCCCACATCTTCACTTTCAATTTAGTATTTGGACCTTCAAATTACCTTAATGCAAGTTTTGCAATAATACAATAGCCTTCTTCACTTCATTGGTTCAACCCGGGAAATCGTACAAATCTGAGACTTGGCTTCCGAACATCCTACTCAAGATAGTGTATCCTTGTTTAAGATACCTGTGCTTCAACAATATCATTAACATTAATCCAATGCTGCAAAGACTCCTGCAAATTGCGAGGTAAAGGAAGGGTTAGATGTATGAAACTTTACCCGTGCGCAACCAACACAAGGGTAAGAATAACAAGAGACAAAAAATATCAACTATGAATAAAGTATTGTTATAGAGTACTTATTATTGTTATTAGGCAAGAACTAGCTATATAAGAATAATATTGAAAGCTCAACTAACAAGTTCATTAACCACTATTTTCTTTAGCACTTCGAATTGTTCACTATAACTATATTCCTTTGATACAATACTTTTACACTTCATTTTCTGCGATAGTATAGGAGATTTTGGTCGTTCACATGCAAACCCTATAACTCTATAAGTCTTTAACATCTATAAGTCAATGATTAAGAGAAATACAAGGACGAACTTGGCTGCCAATATTGATTATTGTGGAGGTGAAAACAAAAGAATAAAAACACATAACATCAGTAACCTTGTGAGTTCAACTGAATATGGTCCCAAAGAAGACAATGACATATGAATATGAAGCAACCAGCAAGAGACGGACCTCGCATAAATTCAAAAGATCGTGACCAACATAGAAATCATGAACACATATCAGGAAGGAAGAAAATTGCAAACACTTTTAGTTGATGACAAGGATCTACCATCTATGTCGTTGAATTGCATGTTGTATGTTATGGTTAAGATATAATCGTAGATTTGATGAAAAAGAGATTTGTAAAGTGATGAACGCCAGAAATCATACTCCTATGCTTCCTAATATGATACGGACCCTTTACACTAAGACCAAGTATATGTATCAAACTATCAACTCAAGTAAAAGTCCTTGGTACTTGCCTAGTTGGTACACAAACACAACAATGATTGTATAACAAACATTGGAGTTCTTATTTATCAATCTCTCTACAGAAATGTATTAACTAACTTGTAGTATTTCCTAATGAGATGTCTCTAAATGCAACAGCAGCAAGGCTTAAACGTACACAAATTTGGTGAAAGTTTATAACGTTAAGACTGTTACAGGGCCCCTGAAAACGCAAAGGACATAGATGCATTTGGATGGTTGTTGGATTGTAGTAGTGAGACTTGTTGTGTTTGCCTTTTCTCGCCAACTGTATTCATTCATCTTACAAGTTACAAGGCAGGCACAGAGGTATTAAAAGCGCCATTGGAAGCTACTGGTGTTGAGCAATAACAAAAGGTCCACCTCATTAAGACATGATGTTCTATCATTCAATACTTAAAAAAGCATATGTGCATATCTTACAACATCTACATCATTCTAATAACTCCAAACCTTCACTTCCTTCCGCCTACGTCACCCAACTTTACCACTGGAGGTAAAGAGTCAAACATTGTTAATTATACTTGTGTTAACAGGCTTTATCAATCAAAATTAAAAGTCTTGTACTCTTGTGTAATTCGAGCTATGAATCTAACTAGTTCACTTCTAACAGCACATATTAGATTCCTACGACTTGTTTGGTTGGGGGATTTTCATGGAAATTAAGGGAGGGAGAGTAATTAGTAATGGATAAATTGCTTGTTTAGTTAGCATAAAAGGGTCTTTATGTAATTTCAGGTAACTAGGAACAGTCTTGTCATGACTCATGAAGATCATAATTGCGGGTTGGGTCACTCATTCTCACCACTCACCTCTAAGACAAAAACAACATCATTTATTCTTAATGGAGACAATTTTCCGAATGAGTCAAGATGAAAACTACAATGAGAACCGCATAAAAGAACATCTACCGTAGTGAGTTATTTTGCTTTATTCCACCATAATTTGTGATATACAAGTCATCATTGGTCAATCTATTTTTATTTTATATGAAAAATCAATATCCATAACTAATACTCCCTCCATTCAACTTCTATCACCCCACTCCTTCAATATATGCCATGCAATCATGTTGCACAACCGTCAATTTTTTGAGGAATGTTGTGTTCAGCAACATTAAGACGAACTAAACACGCAGAATAAAATTATATACGGAGTACTTATTGTATATATTATCTATAAATAAAGATAACTATTAATAGTTTTTAAGATTAATTTTTAAGAGTAAAAATAATAAAAGAGTTAGATGAGAAGTATTTTTGTTTTGTTATTAATTGAAAATTAACCAAATCTGAGATATAATAAGATAGAGTATGATAAGGAAGTTAATGGCTCGTGCTTGGAGATGGTTTGAGTAATAATTAAATATTACTTTGCGACATGAACAAAGTCATTGACTTTATAACCTATGTTGGACAATCATGTCCATTATCCAACTCGTTCGAATAAGTTTGAAAGTCCATGACTTTAACTTAACTCGTTCATATAAAACGATGAAATAAGTTAGTCTTATCCTAAATGATGAATCTATCCCCAAGCCACCACAAAGAAGAAGAAATAGTTTTCAAGTGATGTTAATTGTGTTGTACATAAACAGTATATTGATGGGCTACTCTCGTGGAATTGAAAGGACCATTCATGTGTTAATACAAATCAAGCCAATAAAAAAACTGTACACCACCAATTTGAAAATAAGAGCTGTAATATATCGATGGGCAACAGTTGGAACTTTGGAAGGATGGCAAATGGATCATTTCCTAATAAATTAGAACAGTAAAATATGCTGGTACAGTGTACAGCAGTACAGGTAAGGGCAAGCTTGATTTCTCTACGTCACGACTCACGTAGTAGTAAGTTAAAATTCTCCTGAACACTTCCAACCTTAAAAATAGATGCAAACTTCAGGCAGAGGACTGACCGTATGAGTAATTTCTGAACGGAAATGGTAGAGAAAAAAGCTTTTAAACATTTTACCGCACAAGGCCTTTTTTTTCCCTCGGAAAAAAAAGTGCCAGGAGCGGCACGTTCTAATTGTACTCTACTATTCCATGGAAAATTTTTAATGCCTTAAAGAGGTAAGACCATCCCCAAGCAAGGTCACGTCACCGATTTGGTCGTGACCTTGTTGGGTCACCTTAATGACACTTTAAATTAGGATTAATGGCATGATTTTGGTGACCTTGAAGTACTCAGGGTCAATTGGTGACCTTCAGTTGAGTTGGTGACCCGGTAGGTGACACTCTCCCATTGGCCGGAAACAAAAAAAGGACAACCGTCAAAACAAAGGGAAGGTGACCTTTGCTTGAGTATGGTGATCCGGTAGGTGATACTCTCTCATTGGCTGGAAAGTGGAAAATAATTGGGTTGCTGACCTAGGTCGTGACCTTTTGCTTGGGAGGGTGAAAATGGGTTAAGATAATTAAAGTATGATTAAGAGAAAAAATATTGGTGACCCGATTAACTCGTAATTAAAGTGTGGAGCTTAAACATTATGTCATGTTGTCATGCCATGACATCTTGTGTCATATATAAGGGTATATAACGTGTCGATGTGGAAGACAAACAAAAAAAAAAGCAAAATGAAGAAAATAATCTCTCTCAATAGGTATCATTACATTAAAAATAATTACGAGTAATTAACATTATCTAAAGTGATAGCATGAGTATAATTCAATCCGCCATATTGGCTTTAAAATGTTTTTTCCCTACAATAGAAACTCTTCAAATAATTTCATATGCTCTCCATGAAAAAATGAACTCTCTTGGTGTTAATGTGGACATGTGGTAGAGCAGATGAAAGCTAGTTCGCCATTAAAATGGACTCTCATAAGTGGAATATAAGAGCACAACTTTGTTTTGCAATTTTTTAAAATATGAACCAAAAAAAAATGGATCCAATAATTGAGGTAGAGAGTAAGTACATAATATTATTATTGTGAAGGTAAAATCAAAATTTGCTCCAAAAATGAGAAAACGTAAATGAAAAGCAAAATAAGTGTTCTCCAAATTTTACTAATGTACATGGCCTTTGCTTCAGTCAAGCTGGCAAACCTACACCGTTTTAGAAGCAAGAAGATGAAAAGATTAGTTTAAAGTTCCCCGACCTGTCGCCATCTTTGTTCACTTTTCATAACAGCACATGCATAATATAATGCAGTAGTTATGCATTCACCAGAAAGCCCCACCCTAATTTTCCAAGTACCTACTAGAAAGAAAGGAACAAAAATAGAAAAGCAACCCTCAACTTGATGTACCGTCCAGGAAAATGTCCAAGAATATTACTCCTCCGTATCATTATGCTAAGACCCATTTGGGTCAGGTTTAACATTTTATAATATGCATTATTTTAAGGGAGGTTGATAAATACTCCCTCATATTCTCTAACATCTTCCATATTTTACCAAGATCTCCCACTTTCTTTATTTGTCTATTATTTGTGGTTATAGTAATTTGTGACTCCGCATTCTCTCTCTTACTTTCATTTATATCTATAAGAGTTTGGTTGAATATGATTGTTATTGATGATTATATGAATGATTTGTACAGCATATATATGAGTTGGTCTTGCTTAAGACGGGTCGAATATTGAAACGGGTATTTACACTCACAAAACAAATAGAGGGGACAAGGTGGGGACACCCCCATGTGCCTCCCACTATCCTCCAAATGGGCATTTTGTCTCACAAAATGGTATCCGTCTACAATTTCAGACGGATACTGCCGGTCTTAAGTAAGAATTTGTGCATATATATATAAGGGAGAAGGGAGGTTAAATAAGGCTAATAGTAGGAGCCTTTACAATAAGAATATACGGAGTACATAATAAAATCTTTGATTGCTTGATTTTAGGGACTGATTGATTGCCTTGTATCTTGAGTGATTGATTTTTGTGATTTGCTAATATTTGCAGGAATATTGTAAATAATATCCACATATCACCATACCAATAAATTTTACCCAAAACTAATGTGGAAGATCATAGTGAATAAGAGGGAGTATCACTCTATTAAAATTGTACTTTGCAATAATAAAGATAATTAAAAAAAAAAAAAAAAAAGACGGGGGACATTGGTGGAGCTTGGAGGTGCTTGTGTCGGCAAATGTGGAAAAAATGACAAGAGAGTAAAGCCTTGTTCTTTTCGGCTGAAAGGAACTAAACTGAATTTAAAAGAATTTAACTGAGATGAACGGAGTTGTGCTGAATGGAACTCAGAGAGAGCTGAAATAAGAGTTAAGTTGAGTTGACTGAACGAAACTAAACTGAATTGAATAGAGCTAAATTAAAAGTAAAGTTAGCTCAAATTAAGATGAAAAGAACAAGCAAGGTCTTCTTTAGATACGAGAAAGAACATAGGAAAGGAGAAGGGAGAGGAAGGAGGAAAAAGAAAGGAAGGGAAGGAGGCCTTGGTGAAATGGTATGTGACTCTCTTCTGTGGAAACGGTAACTTGACATAATCGAGTTTTTATCGATATGCACATCAAAATCTAAAATAATACGTAAATAAGATGCAAAGTCTTGAAGAAGGTTTGCAAAGCCAGGACACGAAAAAAGTCCCACATTAAATTTAACCATTATAACAAAATTAGCGTACCAAAAACTTACATTTTGACGTGGACAATCCTACGATGCCCCTAGCCTTCCAATGTCATATTTGCAGAACAAGAACATGGATCCAAATGTTGTAAGATTCCTACATGTATCAATAAATTTTTGAACTTGATGAATACAAATAATGAAAGTAGATTATGAACACTGAAGTGGGGACCGTTGTACCACTCACTTCTAGAGTCATATGTAAAACTAGTAAGTATGTACTTGGATTATACAGTACATCCTAAGAAGCTGATTAGGTGCCGTCATTCTCATTGTTGCTTGCGTATTATAATCTTAAACTTTGATTAGTTCATAGATACAAAATGCGCCCACTAAGAACAATTGTAAAGTGTTCACCTAAAAAGATGATCAAGGAAAGTTATGCAAGTCTTGTTTATATAAGGCTTCATTTAAAGGCTACCTAGGCTTTTCAATCGAATCAATCATCTAAAACTTCCGGATTTCTATTTTCCGGTTCAATAAACAGATCAGTTTCATGACAGAATATCAACCCCTACAGCTTGAGAAATATGATTGAATATAGGAGTAAGGCCTTTAGAAACATGGCCACATGCAACCAGACACATGGTTAACTTGTTTTACATCTGCCTAGGAGATAGAATTTTTAAAGGCTGATCTAAGGGTCAGCGCGTTATGGTATCATTGTTGCAGGAGACCCAAAACTGCAATCGTCAGCTTATTGTGGTCGAACATTCATCAGAATTAAACCACCAACAGCTTCATGTATCTAGATTTCAGTTTTAAGCAAACCAATAACAATATGGCCTAAACCAATCAACCTTTTGTCAGCCATTCAACCACAGAGGCAAGCAGCAAAGAAATAGGTACTGGAGATATATATAAGAATTTGTAACCACGTGAGAGCAGAAGAAACATTTTAAAGCAACAAGTTTTTAAAATCGGAAGTTTAATCTACCAGGCAACAACAATACCTGTTTTGAAGGGATAAGCTGAAGACGACTTCTAAGTTTATGATTCGACCAGGCAAAACATATTTGCATCAATACAAGCAGCCGTCAAACAGTTGGAAAAAAGGCGTACATGAATCCTGCCTCCTTATTTGAGGTGACAATCTTGCTGCCTTAGGTAAAACATGCAAGTCAGTATTATAAAACAAAGTGTCTTTTGAAGAGAAATACAGATTCAGATAAATTGACAAGGAAGACAATAATAAAGTCCATGAAAACTTTATATCTAACCTTTCTGAAAAGGTGTCGCGCGCAGTGGGTGGGAAGAAATGAACTGACTGCTACTTGATCTAGATCCCTCAGTGGTTTTGCACACAACACATCAACAAACACCAAAGGAACCTGTATCATTTTGTCCTGAAACAATAATTTTGCATCTAATTACCTCAAATTCAGCACTGTAACAGCTGAGGAAGTGAGATCAAATCCAGTCAACAAAAATGAAACATCACGGAGCTCATTTCAGTCGATTCAAGTCAAAATAAGTGAAACAACATACTCGGTAATTCTTTTTTTTTTTCACCGGAGGTTACCAATATGAATTTATAATTAGTCTAGACTCGAATCCTTTGAGCTTAAGAGTGTGTTTGAATCCGAAAATCTGGATGGAAAGAGACGCAAGTTGAACGATGCTTGTTAGGGAATCTAGGGTTTAGGAGTGACGGCTATACACAAACAAAAACAACGGAAATCACTAAGAAATTAAATCACATCACATATTCTCATGTATATTAATCTTGAACAAAGTCGGGGGATTGGACATGATAAATCTAGAACAAATTCAATATAAAGTGAATTATATAGTTAATCAACAAATTAACCTAGATCGATCAAAATCTTGATAAATTATCACACGAATTGAGTGAGTAATTATCCACAGAGTCTTATCCACATAATAAATTTGAAATTGATAAAAACCTGGAAATAATGAAGGAGGATGAAGCTGCGGATAGGAGCCGGGAGAACCGAAACGATGTCGTTGGCGACAGCGATAAAATTTGATCAGAGATTATCAGGACGGCGATATATTTTGTGGAATTACAGTAGTTTTGAGAAGATGGCGGGAATTCATGAAGACTAGTTTGAAAGCCCGTACTTCGTACGCGTTAATGACCTTAATTATTTTAAAACTAAGTTTTAGAACTTTATCGAATAGGTGTTTCGAAGTTCAAATCCGGGTGTCACATAATAATTCTATAAAAAAATGAACGTACTTGATTCTAAGCATTAAGTAGCCTCTAAAACTTTGTTATCTCGAATTCTAACAAAAATTATTAAATACTAATCATTATAAGTGTAAGTCAATCGAGGCGCTTTGATAACCCTTAGCCCCTTATGATTAATATAAAGATAGGTGTTTCGAAATTCAAATCCGGGTGTCACATAATTCTAAAAAAAATGAAATATCCTAATCCCTTATGATCTCTTGATACGTACTCGATTCTAAGCATTAAGTAGCCTCTAAAGCTTTGTTAGCTCGAATTCTAGCGAAATTTATTAAGTACTAATCATCATAAGTGTAAGCCAATGGAGGCGCTTTGATAACTCTTATGATTAATACAAAGACATGTGTGAAATTAATGAATAGTTTACATTTGCTATATTTTGGTGAGGAGAATAAAGCAAATGTAAACTATTGACTCAGACAGAGGGAGTATTTATTTTTTTTGAACCATATACCTACCCTTCAAATATGGACAATTTACTTACACATGTCATTCTTATAAGTTAGGCCATGTTCTTTTGGACTGAAACTTATAGGATCTCGAATCGAATCGAACTTATAGGATCTCGAATCGAATCGAATTTATAGGATCGAATCGAACTTATAGGATCTCGAATCGATCTGAACTTATAGGATCTCGAATCGAATCGAACTTATAGGATCGAATCGAACTTATAGGATCGAATCGAATCGAACTTATAAGATCTCGAATCGAATCGAATCGAATCAACTTATAAAATCGAACTTTTTTCGAATCGAACTTATAGGAGCCGAACTTAACTTAATTTTATTTTATTTTATTTTATTTAACTTAACTATTACTATTACTATTACTATTATTACTATTACTATTACTATTACTATTGTTCCGGGTGTAAATCCAGAGCAGATGTTTGATACCACTCGTAGCTAGTTGAATGATGTCCTTGCTAGAATCCTTCCTGCGGTCTCCTGAAATGATGAACAAACTGAGGGCTCGGCTTTGGCCAAGCGTACTCACTCCGACGCTCAAGTCAGTAAACTTAGAGAGATAAGTTTCACATTACTTGGCTAAGAACGTATTGTAGAGAGATAAGGAAGATATTACCAAGTGAATAGTGGTTATTAGGTCAATTTCTGGATCCTTTCCTCAATGGAGGTTGAGGAGTATTTATAGGCATTCACCTTTTGTCACGTAGTGGCAGGGTGGCCAAGTGGCTATCGGTGAAAAGACCGTTGTACCCTCGGCCGATGGACCTGTGGCAGGCTCGCCGAGGGCCTTGGATATGAGTACGCGGATTTGTGTCCCGGCTGGCTAGTTGTCTGGCCGGGACCCAGGTGAGAGGCCGATGGGCTCCATCGGCTAGACTGTTTAAGTCGTTGACTTTGCTGTGGATACCCTTGACCTTGCTCAATATGTTGACTTGGTCAGCGGTGCAGAATATGCCCCATCAATTTGCCCCAGCGTAGTAGTCTATCCGTGGCATGGGCTCCGATGTATGTTGAGTGTATATTCTGCGCAAGTGTTATGCAAAAATTTTCTGCGTCGGCTTCTTCTGATCGTCGGCTTCTTCTGATGCATCGGCTTAATCATTCGTAGGCCTACTATATCCCCCCTCCACATGGATGCGTAAAGGGTATCCGATGTGGGAAAGAATGTGATGGTGAGACCGGACCGAGAGTCCGGTTATTTCGATTGCCCCGGCCGTGCTCCTGGCTTGGTCGATCATGTGGCCGACGGAGAGCGGTGCCTAGGAATTTGTTGTGGAAGATGAACAGCGAAGAGATGTGAAAGGGCGTGTTGAATACGCTTGGTAATCGTAGCATTGATTGACATTCAAACTGTTGCAACGATTGACATTCCGTGGTTGCATGTCGACACGTGTCCGCTTGGCGATTGGTTGACGCTTCATGGGGTGTGCCCTGATTGGTCCCTCTTTGTGGGCTTTTCCCTATAAATAGGGAAGTTTATTCCGTGATTTTGGCCATTACTTTCATTTCTTCAAATTTTTCGAAAATTTTCTCCCAAAATCTTCATCTTTCTAAACTTTCAGGGGCTTTGTTTTCTTCCAATCTTCGGTTTTCGATCCGGCGAGTGTATTTCTTCAAGGTAATCAAACAATTTTCTTCTATTTCGTTAGTGATTTGTTGTGAACATGTCTTCTGCGATCTTTGGGACCGGTGCTAGCCTGCGCCGGGGGTTCCTCGCGCGCCTTGACGAGGAGGGGATGCTAGAGGCCGTCCCGTTAAGACATTTGGGGCCCTAGGTCTCCTTCTCCGTAGGTTGATTCGCCCCTCGTGGAGGGGTTGGAGGATGAGGATGATCTTGATGTAGTTAATGATGATGGTGATGGGAGGGCTGCCGTTGATGGTGGAAGGGGCACATTGTCTCGGATCATGGTGAGGCTTGCACGACCGGCCTCGACCGTGTATTTACAAACAAATTCGCAAGTAGCTCCGGAGAGACTCTTTTCGGAGATCACTTCTTCTTTGGTGAGGGGTATGAAATTGTTATCCCTAAGGAGGGTCGGGCGGTCTTTGTCCTCCCCGGGTCATATAGGCGTGCATATTAGGCATCCGGAGTATGGGCTCCGGTTTCCTCGAACGAACATGTCATGGCCATCATCAAAGCTATGAACGTCGCCGTGGCCCAATTGCATCCGTTGGCTATGAGGACGATAATCAGCTTTGTATGGATCTGTCTCTTTAGGGATGAGGTCCCATCGATTAATTTGTTTCGTCGCCTCCATAGTCTTGGCCGTCGAAATCGGCAAAGTGGGGTGGTACGGCGTACGAGACGGAGCCAGGCTATGTCTCCGTGAACAAGCTTACCTCTTGCAAGGACTGGCAGGGACGATGGGTGTACGTCCGAGTCTTGGGAGGACTACCCGTTGCCTCGGTCTTTCGAGCCCCGTTTACTTACGGTGCGAGACCGGGAAGAGTATGAGAGACACGTCACCCAGGGTAGCAAGGTTAAGATGGACGCCTCGTTTGTCCCTCTTACCTCGGATGAGGAGCGGGCAATGCGGCTATTTGACGCTGAGGAGGGATGGCTGCCCCAGGCTCGGATTATTCTTGAGGATGAGTTGCTATCCGCGTCGGCCTCATCTGGCCCTGTTTGGGGTGAGTGGGGTCGGTGTGAGGCCCACCTTTGCTTGTTGTGCTCCTTTTTCAGAGCCTTGTTTTCCTTCTTTTATGTAACCCTTGTTTGATTTCTTGCAGATCGGTTTGGGCGGGATCTGGCTGAGAAGGACTTGAAGAGGCTGGGGCTTGATAAAGACGGGAAGGTTGTTACCCGGCATCCTACGGCTGATTCGAAAGATCGCAGGCTAGCCCCCAACGAAATCATGGAGAAACAGACGAGGGGGTTAGATCGGGAGACAGCCAAGTCACGGGTTCTTGGAGGCGTGCCGAAGAGATCGAAGAAGGCAGCGCCCAAATCAGCGGCGGTATCAACACCAACCCCTTCTTCGACCCCGGTGGTCCAGGTTGATCTTGTGGAGGTGATCAACATTACTGAGGGGGAGGTGGCGGTTGCGAAGGTCCACTCTCCGAAGAAGAGGAAAGATCCACCGCCTGCTTCCACCGTTGCCGGGGATGAACCTGTCTCTACCAGCCCTCAAAATAAGAGGGTCCGAACTGGTACGGATCTAACTTGTGGTTCGGATTTAGCCGGTTCGTTGGGCGTTCCTGATGACAGACTTTCCGATGTATCAATGCATGGTGACATGGATGCTCTGTGTAAATTTTTTGTAGATCCACCATCGGCAGCCGGCGTTCTCACTGAACGGCAAGCAGGGAAGCAGCCTGAGGAGGCGACTGAGAAGGCGGGCGACATGAATGTCACCGTTGACTCCACACCCCAAAAGGCTACTCCTTCCGAGCTCGTGGCGGAGGGTGAGAGAATATACAAGAGGTTGGGGAAATGGAGTCGTCTAGCCGCCTCCCTCATTATGGAGCAGGAAAAAGCCGCGGCCCAATCTGGGCCACTGATTGCAAAGCTCAAGCTTGATATCTCTGCTGCGAAAGGGGAAGCCGGGAAGGCTAAGCGCGATCTCGTTGCTGCCGAGCAGCGTGTGGAGGAGGTTGAGAAGCTGCTGAAGGCCGAGAGGGCCAAAGTTGAGGAGGCTGATGGTGCCACGGCCAAGATGATGGCGGAGCGGGACAGGTATAAGGAAACCTACGATGCTGTGGTTGCCAAGAGGAATGAGTGGGAGGATATGTTCCGGAAGCAGGCGGAGGTGCTCAGGGACACTCAGGCTATCCTTGCTCAAAAGGAGAAGGATATTGACATGCTTCAAGATGATCTCCTCCCCACGATGTGCGGTCAATTCCGGGACCAGGCCGAGGAGGCGGGTAAGGAGGTAATCAGAAAGCTCGTTGAGGCAGGCTCTGTCCCCGATGGCTTCCCGTGGGATAAGTATGACCAGCTCCTTGATGAGATGGCTGAGGCTGCGGAAGCAACGGCTGCTGAGAAGGAGGAGACGGCGAAGGCGGCTCAGATAGCGTTGGCCAAGGCGGCTTATGAGGCAAAGGAGGTCGGAAAGGAGGCTGAGAATGTCGGGCCTTCTTTCGAGCCGGCCACCGTGGACGCTGCTGCCTCTGATGGAGGGCAGCATCAGGCATAGGGAGGCGGGCGGTCGTCACCAGACTCACCTGGCGTCTCGGATAGCCTTAGCTGTTCGGGGGCCAACTATTGAGCCTTTCCTCCCTGCCATCTTTTGGCGCTTCAAATGATATGTTTGTAATCTTTTGCTTTTCTTTTCCCTTGTTTGTAAAAAAACTTTCCTGGTAGGTTGTGCTTAGGCTTGCCCCTATGGGGACGGCCGTCGTCTGTACTCTTCTCTTAACTCTTTTAACAAAGTTTATCTTTTTGGCCTTTGGCTTGGCCGAGGCATTGATCAACCACCTTTGTTTGTTCTTTTGCGTTATTAATTTAGTGCCTTCGTTTTTACCTTTGGTAAATTGATGCACGTCTCAACTGGGTAACGTCTTTTATGTACTGACCGATGCATCCCTGTCGCCTTTGGCCAATTGCCGAGGTGACTGGGGTTATGGCTCGACAGCGATTCTTCTAGCGTACCGGTCATTGTGTCCCCGTCGCTCTCGGCCAATTGCCAAGGTAACGGGGTCATGGCTCGGCAGCAATTCTTCTAGCGTACCGGTCATTGTGTCCCCGTCGCTCTCGGCCAATTGCCAAGGTAACGGGGTCATGGCTCGGCAGCAATTCTTCTAGCGTACCGGTCATTGTGTCCCCGTCGCTCTCGGCCAATTTGCCAAGGTAACGGGGTCATGGCTCGGCAGCAATTCTTCTAGCGTACCGGTCATTGTGTCCCCGTCGCTCTCGGCCAATTGCCAAGGTAACGGGGTCATGGCTCGGCAGCAATTCTTCTAGCGTACCGGTCATTGTGTCCCCGTCGCTCTCGGCCAATTGCCAAGGTAACGGGGTCATGGCTCGGCAGCAATTCTTCTAGCGTCACGGTCATTGTGTCCCCCGTCGCTCTCGGCCAATTGCCAAGGTAACGGGGTCATGGCTCAAAGCAATTCTTCTAGCGTACGGTCATTGTGTCCCGTCGCTCTCGGCCAATTGCCAAGGTAACGGGGTCATGGCTCTCAAGAAGCAATTCTTCTAGCGTGCACGGTCATTGTGTCCCCGTCGCTCTCGCCAATGCCAAGGTAACGGGGTCATGGCTCGGCGCAAAGCAATTCTTCTAGCGCACGGTCATTGTGTCCCCGTCGCTCTCGGCCAATTGCCAAGGTAACGGGGTCATGGCTCGGCAGCAATTCTTCTAGCGTACCGGTCATTGTGTCCCCGTCGCTCTCGGCCAATTGCCAAGGTAACGGGGTCATGGCTCGGCAGCAATTCTTCTAGCGTACCGGTCATTGTGTCCCCGTCGCTCTCGGCCAATTGCCAAGGTAACGGGGTCATGGCTCGGCAGCAATTCTTCTAGCGTACCGGTCATTGTGTCCCCGTCGCTCTCGGCCAATTGCCAAGGTAACGGGGTCATGGCTCGGCAGCAATTCTTCTTTTTGGGTGGCAACTATGGAGGGGACAACCACTTGGATGAAAAACTTGTTTGTTTCTTTATTTACGATTACGCGTTGGGGTGTCCACATTAGGTTTTGACACCTCCGCCGCTACACAAAGTACTTTCTCAAGTTGTCGGTGTTCCAATGGCTCATCAAAGGCACACCCTCCATGTCTGTCAGCCGGTATGTACCCGGCCTCATTTCTTCAACCACTTTGTA